>NW_025549678.1:5000-57193 GCF_905237065.1 Salmo salar | reverse complement strand
AGAGATCTAAACGGAGAGCAGAGAGATCGAACAGAGAGCAGAGAGCCCCAACAGAGAGGAGAGCCTAACAGAGAGAGAGAGCTAACAGAGAGTAGAGAGACTCCAACAGAGAGTAGAGAATCCTAACAGAGAGTAGAGAGCCCTAACAGAGAGTAGAGAGCCCTAACCAGAGAGTAGAGAGACCCTAACAGAGAGTAGAGAGCAACAGAGATAGAGAGCCCTAACAGAGAGTAGAGAGATGCCAACAGAGAGCAAGAGAGCCCTAACAGAGAGTAGAGAGCCCAACAGAGAGTAGAGAGCCCTAACAGAATGAGAGATAACAGAGAGTAGAGAGACCTAACAGAGAGTAGAGAGCTCAACAGAGAGTAGAGAGATCTAACAGAGAGTAGAGAGCCCTAACAGAGAGTAGAGAGCAACCTAACAGAGAGTAGAGAGCCAACAGAGAGTAGAGAGCCCCAACGGAGTGGGTTACAGAGAGTAGAGACAACAGAGAGTAGAGAGCCCACAGAGAGCAGAGAGAACAGAGTAGTAGAGCCTCAACAGAGAGTAGAGAGATCTAACAGAGAGTAGAGAGCCCTAACAGAGAGTAGAGAGCCCAACAGAGAGTAGAGAGACCTAACAGAGAGCAGAGAGCCCCAACAGAGAGTAGAGAGCCCTAACAGAGAGCAGAGAGCCCTAACAGAGAGTAGAGACCCCCACAGAGAGTAGAGAATCAACAGAGAGCAGAGAGCCCCAACAGAGAGTAGAGAGACCAACAGAGAGATAGAGAGACTACAGAGAGAGAGAGATTAACAGAGAGTAGAGAGACTAACAGAGAGTAGAGAGATCAACAGAGAGTAGGCAACAGAGAGTAGAGAGACTCAACAGAGAGTAGAGAGCCCTAACAGAGAGAGAGACCTACAGAGAGATAGAGAGACCAACAGAGAGATAGAGAGCCCCAACAGAGAGTAGAGAGATCTAACAGAGAGTAGAGAGCCCTAACAGAGAGTAGAGAGATCAACAGAGAGTAGAGAGCCCTAACAGAGAGTAGAGAGCCAACAGAGATAGAGAGATCTAAAGAGAGTAGAGAGATTAACAGAGATAGAGAGCCCTAACAGAGAGTAGAGAGACCAACAGAGGTAGAGACTAACAGAGAGTAGAGAGATCTAACAGAGAGCAGAGAGATCTAACAGAGAGATAGAGAGCCAGAGGTAGAGAGCCCAACAGAGAGTAGAGAGCCTAACAGAGAGTAGAGAGCCCTAACAGAGGAGTAGAGAGCCCTAACAGAGAGTAGAGAGATCTAACAGAGAGTAGAGAGCCCAACAGAGAGCAGGAGATACGAGAGTAGAGCCCCAACAGAGAGTAGAGAGACCCAACAGAGGCAGAGAGACCAACAGAGAGTAGAGAGCCCTAACAGAGAGTAGAGAGCCCTAACAGAGAGCAGAGAGCCCTAACAGAGAGTAGAGAGCCCAACAGAGAGTAGAGAGCCCTAACAGAGAGTAGAGAGCCCTAACAGAGAGTAGAGAGCTAACAGAGAGTAGAGAGCTAAAGAGAGTAGAGAGTCTAACAGAGAGTAGAGAGCCCCAACAGAGAGTAGAGAGAGATCAACAGAGAGTAGAGACCAAACAGAGAGTAGAGAGCCCAACAGAGAGTAGAGACGAAGGTTACAGAGATAGAGAGCCCAACAGAGAGAGAGATCTAACAGAGAGTAGAGAGATCCAACAGAGAGTAGAGAGATCCAACAGAGAGTAGAGAGACCCTAACAGAGAGTAGAGAGCCCTAACAGAGAGTAGAGAGCCCTAACAGAGAGTAGAGAGCCCAACAGAGAGTAGAGAGTTAACAGAGAGTAGAGAGATACGAGAGTAGAGAGCCCAACAGAGAGTAGAGAGCCAACAGAGAGTAGAGAGCTCTAACAGAGAGTAGAGAGCCCTAACAGAGAGTAGAGAGCCCTAACAGAGAGTAGAGAGCCCCAACAGAGAGTAGAGAGATCTAACAGAGAGTAGAGAGATCTAACAGAGAGTAGAGAGCCCTAACAGAGAGTAGAGAGCCCTAACAGAGAGTAGAGAGCCCTAACAGAGAGCAGAGAGCCCTAACAGAGAGTAGAGAGACTCAACAGAGAGTAGAGAGATTAACAGAGAGTAGAGAGATCTAACAGAGAGACAGAGAGACAACAGAGAGCAGAGAGCCCTAACAGAGAGCAGAGAGATTAACAGAGAGTAGAGAGATCTAACAGAGAGTAGAGAGCCCCAACAGAGAGTAGAGAGCCCTAACAGAGAGTAGAGAGCCCTAACAGAGAGTAGAGAGATCTAACAGAGAGTAGAGAGCCCTAACAGAGAGTAGAGACCAACAGAGAGTAGAGAGCTCTAACAGAGAGTAGAGAGCCTAAACAGAGAGCAGAGAGCCCAACAGAGAGATAGAGAGACAACAGAGAGTAGAGAGATCTAACAGAGAGTAGAGAGACTCTAACAGAGAGTAGAGAGCCCTAACAGAGAGTAGAGAGAGCCCTAACAGAGAGTAGAGAGCCCAACAGCGAGTAGAGAGCCCTAACAGAGAGCAGAGAGCCCCAACAGAGAGCAGAGAGACCCAACAGAGAGTAGAGAGACCCAACAGAGAGCAGAGAGCCCTAACAGAGAGTAGGAGATCAACAGAGAGCGAGAGCCCTAACAGAGAGTAGAGAGCCCCAACAGAGAGTAGAGAGAGCCCTAACAGAGAGAGTAGAGAGCCCTAACAGAGAGTAGAGAGATCCAACAGAGAGCAGAGAGTCTAAAGAGAGTAGAGAGCTCTAACAGAGAGTAGAAGACCTAACAGAGAGTAGAGACAACAAGAGTAGAGAGCCCAACAGAGAGCAGAGAGCTCAACAGAGAGTAGAGAGACCAACAGAGAGTAGAGAGATCTAACAGAGAGTAGAGAGCCTAACAGAGAGCAGAGAGCCCTAACAGAGAGTAGAGAGACCTAACAGAGAGCAGAGAGCCCTAACAGAGAGTAGAGAGATCTAACAGAGAGTAGAGAGCCCTAACAGAGAGTAGAGAGACCTAACAGAGAGTAGAGAGCCCACAGAGAGAGAGAGATCCAACAGAGAGTAGAGAGCCAACAGAGAGTAGAGAGATCTAACAGAGAGTAGAGAGCCCAACAGAGAGTAGAGAGCCCACCAGAGAGTAGAGAGACCCAACAGAGAGTAGAGAGCTAACAGAGAGTAGAGAGACCCCAACAGAGAGCAGAGAGCCCTAACAGAGAGTAGAGAGATAACAGAGAGTAGAGAGACCCAACAGAGAGTAGAGAGCCCTAACAGAGAGTAGAGAGACCCAACAGAGAGTAGAGAGCAACAGAGAGCAGAGAGCCCAACAGAGAGTAGAGAGATCTAACAGAGAGTAGAGAGCTCTAACAGAGAGCAGAGACCCTAAGAGAGAGAGAGCCCAACAGAGAGTAGAGACTAACAGAGGTAGAGAGACTCAACAGAGAGTAGAGAGCCCTAACAGAGAGTAGAGAGATCTAACAGAGAGTAGAGAGACCCTAACAGAGAGTAGAGAGATCTAACAGAGAGTAGAGAGCCCCAACAGAGAGTAGAGAGATCTAACAGAGAGTAGAGAGCCCTAACAGAGAGTAGAGAGATTAACAGAGAGTAGAGAGACCTAACAGAGAGCAGAGAGCCCAACAGAGAGCAGAGAGCCAAACAGAGAGCAGAGAGCCAACAGAGAGTAGAGAGATCTAACAGAGAGCAGAGAGCCCTAACAGAGAGTAGAGAGCCCCAACAGAGAGTAGAGAGCCCCAACAGAGAGTAGAGAGACCTAACAGAGAGTAGAGAGCCCCAACAGAGAGTAGAGAGCCCCAACAGAGAGAGAGAGCCTAACAGAGAGTAGAGAGCCCTAACAGAGAGTAAGAGCCCTAACAGAGAGTAGAGAGACCTAACAGAGAGTAGAGAGACCCAACAGAGAGTAGAGAGATCTAACAGAGAGTAGAGAGATCTAACAGAGAGTAGAGAGCCCAACAGAGAGCAGAGAGCCCTAACAGAGAGTAGAGAGCCCTAACAGAGAGTAGAGAGCCTAACAGAGAGTAGAGAGACCTAACAGAGAGTAGAGAGCCCTAACAGAGAGTAGAGAGCTCCAACAGAGAGTAGAGAGCTCTAACAGAGAGTAGAGAGCCCTAACAGAGAGTAGAGAGACCTAACAGAGAGTAGAGAGCCCCAACAGAGAGTAGAGAGCCTAACAGAGAGTAGAGAGACCCAACAGAGAGTAGAGAGACTCTAACAGAGAGCAGAGAGCCCTAACAGAGAGTAGAGAGATCTAACAGAGAGCAGAGAGCCCTAACAGAGAGTAGAGAGCCCGAACAGAGAGTAGAGAGCCCCAACAGAGAGTAGAGAGACCCAACAGAGAGTAGAGAGCTCCAACAGAGAGTAGAGAGCCCTAACAGAGAGCAGAGAGCCCCAACAGAGAGTAGAGAGACCTAACAGAGAGCAGAGAGCCCCAACAGAGAGTAGAGAGCCCTAACAGAGAGTAGAGAGCTCTAACAGAGAGTAGAGAGATCTAACAGAGAGTAGAGAGATCCAACAGAGAGTAGAGAGCTAACAGAGAGTAGAGAGCCCTAACAGAGAGTAGAGAGCCCTAACAGAGAGTAGAGAGACCAACAGAGAGTAGAGAGACCCAACAGAGAGTAGAGAGCCCAACAGAGAGCAGAGAGCCCAACAGAGAGCAGAGAGCCCTAACAGAGAGTAGAGAGCCCTAACAGAGAGTAGAGAGATCTAACAAAGCAGAGAGCCCTAACAGAGAGCAGAGAGACCACAGAGAGTAGAGAGATCTAACAGAGAGTAGAGAGCCTACGAGTAGAGAGCCCAACAGAGAGCAGAGAGACCTAACAGAGAGTAGAGAGCCCTAACAGAGAGTAGGAGATCAACAAGAGTAGAGACAACAAGAGTAGAGAGCTAACAGAGAGTAGAGAGCCCTAACAGAGAGCAGAGAGCCCAACAGAGAGTAGAGAGATCTAACAGAGAGTAGAGAGTCTAACAGAGAGTAGAGAGACCTAACAGAGAGTAGAGAGCCCTAACAGAGAGTAGAGAGATCCAACAGAGAGTAGAGATCAACAGAGAGTAGAGAGACCCCAACAGAGAGTAGAGAGCCTCTAACAGAGAGTAGAGACCCTAACAGAGAGTAGAGAGCTTAACAGAGAGCAGAGAGCCCTAACAGAGAGTAGAGAGATCTAACAGAGAGTAGAGAGCCCTAACAGAGAGCAGAGAGCCCTAACAGAAGTAGAGAGCCAACAGAGAGTAGAGAGCCCTAACAGAGAGTAGAGAGCCCAACAGAGAGTAGAGAGCCCTAACAGAGAGTAGAGAGCCCTAACAGAGAGTAGAGAGATCTAACAGAGAGTAGAGAGACCCAACAGAGAGTAGAGAGATCTAACAGAGAGTAGAGAGATCTAACAGAGAGTAGAGAGCCCTAACAGAGAGTAGAGAGCCCAACAGAGAGTAGAGAGATCTAACAGAGAGTAGAGAGCCCTAACAGAGAGTAGAGAGACCTAACAGAGAGTAGAGAGCCCTAACAGAGAGTAGAGAGACCTAACAGAGAGTAGAGAGATCTAACAGAGAGTAGAGAGCCCTAACAGAGAGTAGAGAGACCTAACAGAGAGCAGAGAGACCCAACAGAGAGCAGAGAGCCAACAGAGAGTAGAGAGACCTAACAGAGAGTAGAGAGATCTAACAGAGAGTAGAGAGACCCAACAGAGAGCAGAGAGCCCTAACAGAGAGTAGAGAGCCCTAACAGAGAGTAGAGAGCTCTAACAGAGAGTAGAGAGATCTAACAGAGAGTAGAGAGACCCTAACAGAGAGTAGAGAGCCCTAACAGAGAGTAGAGAGCCCTAACAGAGAGTAGAGAGACCTAACAGAGAGTAGAGAGCCCCAACAGAGAGTAGAGAGCCCTAACAGAGAGCAGAGAGCCAACAGAGTAAGAGACCTAACAGAGAGTAGAGAGCCCTAACAGAGAGTAGAGAGCCCTAACAGAGAGTAGAGAGATCTAACAGAGAGTAGAGAGCCCCAACAGAGAGTAGAGAGCCAACAGAGAGTAGAAGCCCTAACAGAGAGTAGAGAGACCCAACAGAGAGCAGAGAGACCTAACAGAGAGTAGAGAGCCCTAACAGAGAGTAGAGACTCCAACAGAGAGTAGAGACCCCTAACAGAGAGTAGAGAGATCCAACAGAGAGTAGAGAGACCCAACAGAGAGCAGAGAGACCTAACAGAGAGTAGAGAGACTCTAACAGAGAGTAGAGAGCCCTAACAGAGAGTAGAGAGATCTAACAGAGAGTAGAGAGCCCAACAGAGAGTAGACCTAACAGAGAGTAGAGAGACCTAACAGAGAGTAGAGAGCCCAACAGAGAGTAGAGAGCCCTAACAGAGAGTAGAGAGCCAACAGAGAGTAGAGAGCCCTAACAGAGAGTAGAGAGATCCAACAGAGAGTAGAGAGCCCTAAACAGAGAGTAGAGAGACCTAACAGAGAGCAGAGAGATCAACAGAGAGCAGAGAGACCCAACAGAGAGTAGAGAGCCCTAACAGAGAGTAGAGAGCCCTAACAGAGAGTAGAGAGATCTAACAGAGAGTAGAGAGCCCTAACAGAGAGTAGAGAGCCCCAACAGAGAGTAGAGAGCCCAACAGAGAGTAGAGAGCTCCAAACAGAGAGTAGAGAGCCCTAACAGAGAGTAGAGAGCCCTAACAGAGAGTAGAGAGCTCCAACAGAGAGCAGAGAGATCTAACAGAGAGCAGAGAGCTCTAACAGAGAGTAGAGAGCCCCAACAGAGAGTAGAGAACCCCTAACAGAGAGTAGAGAGACTAACAGAGAGTAGAGAGAGCTAAACAGAGAGTAGAGAGCCCTAACAGAGAGTAGAAGCCCTAACAGAGGTAGAGAGACCTAACAGAGAGTAGAGAGCCCTAACAGAGAGTAGAGAGACAACAGAGAGTAGAGAGCCCTAACAGAGAGTAGAGAGCCCTAACAGAGAGTAGAGAGACCTAACAGAGAGCAGAGAGCCCTAACAGAGAGTAGAGAGATCTAACAGAGAGTAGAGAGCCCTAACAGAGAGTAGAGAGCCCCAACAGAGAGCAGAGAGCCCTAACAGAGAGTAGAGAGCTCCAACAGAGAGCAGAGAGACCAACAGAGAGTAGAGAGCCCTAACAGAGAGTAGAGAGCCCTAACAGAGAGTAGAGAGCCCTAACAGAGAGTAGAGAGACCTAACAGAGAGTAGAGAGACTAACAGAGAGTAGAGAGACCTAACAGAGAGTAGAGAGCCCTAACAGAGAGTAGAGAGATCTAACAGAGAGTAGAGAGACCTAACAGAGAGTAGAGAGCCCTAACAGAGAGAGAGAGCCTAACAGAGAGTAGAGAGACCAACAGAGAGCAGAGAGCCCTAACAGAGAGTAGAGAGATCTAACAGAGAGTAGAGAGCCCTAACAGAGAGTAGAGAGCCCAACAGAGAGTAGAGAGATCTAACAGAGAGATAGAGAGACCCAACAGAGAGACAGAGAGCCTAACAGAGAGTAGAAGCTAACAGAGAGCAGAGAATCTAACAGAGAAGCAGAGAGCCCAACAGAGAGTAGAGAGATCTAACAGAGAGCAGAGAGCCCTAACAGAGAGTAGAGAGCCCTAACAGAGAGTAGAGAGACCTAACAGAGAGTAGAGAGCCAACAGAGAGTAGAGACCCAACAGAGAGTAGAGAGATCTAACAGAGAGTAGAGACCCTAACAGAGAGTAGAGAGACCTAACAGAGAGTAGAGAGCCCCAACAGAGAGTAGAGAGCTCTAACAGAGAGCAGAGAGCCCCAACAGAGAGCAGAGAGACTAACAGAGAGTAGAGAGACCTAACAGAGAGTAGAGAGACCCAACAGAGAGTAGAGAGCCCTAACAGAGAGTAGAGAGACCTAACAGAGAGTAGAGAGACTCTAACAGAGAGTAGAGAGCCCTAACAGAGAGTAGAGAGACCTCAACAGAGAGTAGAGAGCCCTAACAGAGAGCAGAGAGCCCTAAACAGAGAGTAGAGAGACAACAGAGAGTAGAGAGACCTGAACAGAGAGTAGAGAGCCCCAACAGAGAGTAGAGAGCCCTAACAGAGAGTAGAGAGACCCAACAGAGAGCAGAGAGCCCCAACAGAGAGTAGAGAGACCTAACAGAGAGTAGAGAGACCTAACAGAGAGTAGAGAGCCCTAACAGAGAGTAGAGAGATCTAACAGAGAGTAGAGAGCCCTAACAGAGAGTAGAGAGACCTAACAGAGAGTAGAGAGACCCAACAGAGAGTAGAGAGATCTAACAGAGAGAGAGAGCCCAACAGAGAGTAGAGACTCTAACAGAGAGTAGAGAGCCCTAACAGAGAGAGAGAGACCTAACAGAGAGTAGAGAGACCTACAGAGAGTAGAGGACCAACAGAGAGTAGAGAGCCCTAACAGAGAGTAGAGAGCCCTAACAGAGAGTAGAGAGCCCTAACAGAGAGTAGAGAGACCTAACAGAGAGTAGAGAGATCTAACAGAGAGTAGAGAGATCTAACAGAGAGTAGAGAGATCTAACAGAGAGTAGAGAGCCCTAACAGAGAGTAGAGAGCCCTAACAGAGAGTAGAGAGCCCTAACAGAGAGTAGAGAGATCTAACAGAGAGTAGAGAGCCCTAACAGAGAGCAGAGAGCCCTAACAGAGAGTAGAGAGCCCTAACAGAGAGTAGAGAGACCAACAGAGAGTAGAGAGACTCCAACAGAGAGTAGAGAGATCCAACAGAGAGCAGAGAGACTAACAGAGAGCAGAGAGCCCTAACAGAGAGTAGAGAGCCCCAACAGAGAGCAGAGAGACAACGAGCAAAGACCAACAGAGAGTAGAGAGACCCAACAGAGAGTAGAGAGACCTAACAGAGAGTAGAGAGCCCCAACAGAGAGTAGAGAGATCTAACAGAGAGTAGAGAGCCCTAACAGAGAGTAGAGAGCCCTAACAGAGAGTAGAGAGCCCAAGAAGTCAACAGAGAGTAGAGAGCCCCAACGAGAGTAGAGAGCCCTAACAGAGAGTAGAGAGCCTAACAGAGAGTAGAGAGATCTAACAGAGAGTAGAGAGCCCTAACAGAGAGTAGAGAGCCCTAACAGAGAGTAGAGAGCCCTAACAGAGAGTAGAGAGACCCAACAGAGAGTAGAGAGATCTAACAGAGAGTAGAGAGCCCTAACAGAGAGTAGAGAGATCTAACAGAGAGTAGAGAGATCTAACAGAGAGCAGAGAGCCCTAACAGAGAGTAGAGAGCCCAACAGAGAGTAGAGAGCCCTAACAGAGAGTAGAGACCCCTAACAGAGAGTAGAGAGATCCAACAGAGAGTAGAGAGATCTAACAGAGAGCAGAGAGCCCTAACAGAGAGTAGAGAGCCCCAACAGAGAGCAGAGAGCTCAACAGAGAGTAGAGAGATCTAACAGAGAGTAGAGAGATCAACAGAGAGTAGAGAGATCCAACAGAGAGTAGAGAGCCCTAACAGAGAGTAGAGAGACCTAACAGAGAGTAGAGAGCCCTAACAGAGAGTAGAGAGAGATCTAACAGAGAGTAGAGAGATCTAACAGAGAGTAGAGAGACCCAACAGAGAGTAGAGAGATCTAACAGAGAGTAGAGAGCCCTAACAGAGAGTAGAGAGACCCAACAGAGAGTAGAGAGACCTAACAGAGAGTAGAGAGCCCTAACAGAGAGTAGAGAGCCCTAACAGAGAGTAGAGAGATCCAACAGAGAGCAGAGAGATCCAACAGAGAGCAGAGAGATCTAACAGAGAGTAGAGAGCCCCAACAGAGAGCAGAGACCCTAACAGAGAGTAGAGAGCCCTAACAGAGAGTAGAGAGCCCTAACAGAGAGTAGAGAGCTCAACAGAGAGCAGAGAGACCTAACAGAGAGTAGAGAGACCCAACAGAGAGTAGAGAGATCTAACAGAGAGTAGAGAGCCCCAACAGAGAGCAGAGAGCCCAACAGAGAGTAGAGACCCTAACAGAGAGTAGAGAGACTAACAGAGAGTAGAGAGCCCTAACAGAGAGTAGAGAGCCCTAACAGAGAGTAGAGAGCCCCAACAGAGAGCAGAGAGCCCTAACAGAGAGTAGAGAGACCTAACAGAGAGCAGAGAGCCCTAACAGAGAGTAGAGAGACTAACAGAGAGTAGAGAGCCCCAACAGAGAGTAGAGAGACCTAACAGAGAGTAGAGAGCCCTAACAGAGAGTAGAGAGCCCTAACAGAGAGTAGAGAGACTCTAACAGAGAGTAGAGAGACCCAACAGAGAGTAGAGAGCCCCAACAGAGAGTAGAGAGACCTAACAGAGAGTAGAGAGCCCCAACAGAGAGTAGAGAGCCCCAACAGAGAGCAGAGAGCCCAACAGAGAGTAGAGAGCCCTAACAGAGAGTAGAGAGACCCAACAGAGAGTAGAGAGCCCCAACAGAGAGTAGAGAGCCCTAACAGAGAGCAGAGAGCTCTAACAGAGAGTAGAGAGCCCCAACAGAGAGTAGAGAGCCCCAACAGAGAGTAGAGAGACCCTAACAGAGAGCAGAGAGACCCAACAGAGAGTAGAGAGCCCTAACAGAGAGTAGAGAGCCCTAACAGAGAGTAGAGAGCCCTAACAGAGAGTAGAGAGACCCAACAGAGAGTAGAGAGCCCTAACAGAGAGTAGAGAGATCTAACAGAGATAGAGAGATCTAACAGAGAGTAGAGAGCCCTAACAGAGAGTAGAGAGCCCCAACAGAGAGTAGAGAGCCCAACAGAGAGCAGAGAGCTCTAACAGAGAGCAGAGAGCCCTAACAGAGAGTAGAGAGATCTAACAGAGAGTAGAGAGACTCCAACAGAGAGTAGAGAGACCTAACAGAGAGTAGAGAGCCCTAACAGAGAGTAGAGAGCCCAACAGAGAGTAGAGAGACCTAACAGAGAGTAGAAGCCCCAACAGAGAGTAGAGACCCAACAGAGAGCAGAGAGCCCCAACAGAGAGCAGAGAGCCCCAACAGAGAGCAGAGAGCCCCAACAGAGAGCAGAGAGCCCTAACAGAGAGTAGAGAGACCCAACAGAGAGTAGAGAGATCTAACAGAGAGTAGAGAGCCCTAACAGAGAGTAGAGAGCCCAACAGAGAGTAGAGAGCCCCAACAGAGAGTAGAGAGACCTAACAGAGAGTAGAGAGCCCCAACAGAGAGTAGAGAGACCTAACAGAGAGTAGAGAGCCCTAACAGAGAGCAGAGAGCCCTAACAGAGAGTAGAGAGCCCCAACAGAGAGTAGAGAGACCCAACAGAGAGTAGAGAGCCCCAACAGAGAGTAGAGAGACCAACAGAGAGCAGAGAGCCCAAACAGAGAGTAGAGAGACCTAACAGAGAGTAGAGAGACCTAACAGAGAGTAGAGAGCCCTAACAGAGAGTAGAGAGACTAACAGAGAGAGAGAGCCCAACAGAGAGTAGAGAGATCTAACAGAGAGTAGAGAGCCCTAACAGAGAGCAGAGAGCCCCAACAGAGAGTAGAGAGACCCAACAGAGAGTAGAGAGATCTAACAGAGAGTAGAGAGACCTAACAGAGAGCAGAGAGATCCAACAGAGAGTAGAGAGCCCTAACAGAGAGTAGAGAGATCTAACAGAGAGTAGAGAGACCTAACAGAGAGTAGAGAGCCCTAACAGAGAGTAGAGAGACTAACAGAGAGTAGAGAGCCTAACAGAGAGTAGAGAGACCCAACAGAGAGTAGAGAGCCCTAACAGAGAGTAGAGAGCCCCCAACAGAGAGTAGAGAGCCCTAACAGAGAGTAGAGAGCCCCAACAGAGAGCAGAGAGACCTAACAGAGAGTAGAGAGACCCAACAGAGAGCAGAGAGACCTAACAGAGAGTAGAGAGCCCAACAGAGAGTAGAGAGCCCTAACAGAGAGCAGAGAGACCTAACAGAGAGTAGAGAGCCCCAACAGAGAGTAGAGAGATCTAACAGAGAGTAGAGAGCCCCAACAGAGAGTAGAGAGCCCTAACAGAGAGTAGAGAGATCTAACAGAGAGTAGAGAGATCTAACAGAGAGTAGAGAGATCTAACAGAGAGTAGAGAGACCTAACAGAGAGTAGAGAGCCCTAACAGAGAGTAGAGAGCCCTCAACAGAGAGTAGAGAGACCAACAGAGAGCAGAGAGCCCAACAGAGAGTAGAGAGCCAAACAGAGAGTAGAGAGCCCCAACAGAGAGCAGAGAGCCCTAACAGAGAGTAGAGAGACCTAACAGAGAGCAGAGAGCCCTAACAGAGAGCAGAGAGCCCCAACAGAGAGTAGAGAGATCTAACAGAGAGCAGAGAGCCCTAACAGAGAGTAGAGAGCCCAACAGAGAGTAGAGAGCCCAACAGAGAGTAGAGAGACCTAACAGAGAGTAGAGAGCCCTAACAGAGAGTAGAGAGCCCTAACAGAGAGTAGAGAGCCCTAACAGAGAGTAGAGAGAGCCAACAGAGAGTAGAGAGATCTAACAGAGAGTAGAGAGCCCTAACAGAGAGTAGAGAGACCTAACAGAGAGTAGAGAGCCCTAACAGAGAGTAGAGAGATCTAACAGAGAGCAGAGAGACCCTAACAGAGAGTAGAGAGCCCCAACAGAGAGTAGAGAGCCCTAACAGAGAGTAGAGAGCCCTAACAGAGAGTAGAGAGACCCAACAGAGAGTAGAGAGACCCAACAGAGAGTAGAGAGACCTAACAGAGAGTAGAGAGCCCTAACAGAGAGTAGAGAGCTCTAACAGAGAGTAGAGAGACCTAACAGAGAGTAGAGAGCCCTAACAGAGAGTAGAGAGACCTAACAGAGAGTAGAGAGCCCTAACAGAGAGTAGAGAGATCCAACAGAGAGTAGAGAGATCTAACAGAGAGTAGAGAGCCCTAACAGAGAGTAGAGAGCCCTAACAGAGAGTAGAGAGACCAACAGAGAGTAGAGAGACTAACAGAGAGTAGAGAGACCCAACAGAGAGTAGAGAGACCCAACAGAGAGTAGAGAGCCCCAACAGAGAGTAGAGAGACCCAACAGAGAGTAGAGAGCCCTAACAGAGAGTAGAGAGATCTAACAGAGAGTAGAGAGACCTAACAGAGAGTAGAGAGACTCTAACAGAGAGTAGAGAGCCCTAACAGAGAGTAGAGAGCCCCAACAGAGAGTAGAGAGACCTAACAGAGAGTAGAGAGATCTAACAGAGAGTAGAGAGCCCCAACAGAGAGTAGAGAGCCCTAACAGAGAGTAGAGAGATCCAACAGAGAGCAGAGAGATCTCAACAGAGAGCAGAGAGACCTAACAGAGAGCAGAGAGATCCAACAGAGAGTAGAGAGATCTAACAGAGAGTAGAGAGCCCTAACAGAGAGTAGAGAGCCCTAACAGAGAGTAGAGAGCCCTAACAGAGAGTAGAGAGATCTAACAGAGAGTAGAGAGATCTAACAGAGAGTAGAGAGCCCTAACAGAGAGTAGAGACCCTAACAGAGAGCAGAGAGCCCTAACAGAGAGTAGAGAGCCCTAACAGAGAGCAGAGAGATCTAACAGAGAGTAGAGAGACCTAACAGAGAGTAGAGAGATCTAACAGAGAGTAGAGAGACCTAACAGAGAGTAGAGAGCCCTAACAGAGAGTAGAGAGCCCTAACAGAGAGTAGAGAGACCCAACAGAGAGTAGAGAGACCTAACAGAGAGTAGAGAGCCCAACAGAGAGTAGAGAGCCCTAACAGAGAGTAGAGAGCCCTAACAGAGAGTAGAGAGACCTAACAGAGAGTAGAGAGATCTAACAGAGAAGAGATCTAACAGAGAGTAGAGAGCCCTAACAGAGAGTAGAGAGCCCTAACAGAGAGTAGAGAGCCCCAACAGAGAGTAGAGAGATTAACAGAGAGTAGAGAGCCCCAACAGAGAGCAGAGAGCCCCAACAGAGAGTAGAGAGCCCTAACAGAGAGTAGAGAGCCCAACAGAGAGCAGAGAGACCCAACAGAGAGTAGAGAGCCCTAACAGAGAGTAGAGAGCCCTAACAGAGAGTAGAGAGACCTAACAGAGAGTAGAGAGATCTAACAGAGAGTAGAGAGCCCTAACAGAGAGTAGAGAGCCCCAACAGAGAGTAGAGAGCCTCAACAGAGAGTAGAGAGATCCAACAGAGAGCAGAGAGACCTAACAGAGAGTAGAGAGCCCCAACAGAGATAGAGACCCAACAGAGAGTAGAGAGACCTAACAGAGAGCAGAGAGCCCTAACAGAGAGTAGAGAGACCTAACAGAGAGTAGAGAGATCTAACAGAGAGTAGAGAGATCTAACAGAGAGTAGAGAGACTCTAACAGAGAGCAGAGAGCCCTAACAGAGAGAGAGAGACCCTAACAGAGAGTAGAGAGCCCTAACAGAGAGTAGAGAGATCTAACAGAGAGTAGAGAGACCTAACAGAGAGCAGAGAGCCCTAACAGAGAGTAGAGAGATCCAACAGAGAGTAGAGAGCCCTAACAGAGAGTAGAGAGCCCTCAACAGAGAGTAGAGAGCCCTAACAGAGAGCAGAGAGACCTAACAGAGAGTAGAGAGCCCCAACAGAGAGCAGAGAGCCCTAACAGAGAGTAGAGAGCCCTAACAGAGAGTAGAGAGATCCAACAGAGAGCAGAGAGCCTCTAACAGAGAGTAGAGAGACCTAACAGAGAGTAGAGAGACCCAACAGAGAGTAGAGAGCCCTAACAGAGAGTAGAGAGATCTAACAGAGAGTAGAGAGCCCTAACAGAGAGTAGAGAGCCCCAACAGAGAGTAGAGAGACCCAACAGAGAGCAGAGAGCCCTAACAGAGAGTAGAGAGCCCTAACAGAGAGTAGAGAGACCTAACAGAGAGTAGAGAGACCTAACAGAGAGAGAGAGCCCAACAGAGAGTAGAGAGCCCTAACAGAGAGTAGAGAGACTCCAACAGAGAGAAATAAGAGCCCTAACAGAGAGTAGAGAGACCTAACAGAGAGTAGAGAGATCTAACAGAGAGTAGAGAGCCCTAACAGAGAGTAGAGAGCCCTAACAGAGAGTAGAGAGCCCTAACAGAGAGTAGAGAGATCCAACAGAGAGTAGAGAGACCTAACAGAGAGTAGAGAGCCCTAACAGAGAGTAGAGAGCCCTAACAGAGAGTAGAGAGCCCTAACAGAGAGTAGAGAGCCCTAACAGAGAGTAGAGAGATCTAACAGAGAGTAGAGAGCTCAACAGAGAGTAGAGAGCCCTAACAGAGAGTAGAGAGCCCTAACAGAGAGTAGAGAGCCCTAACAGAGAGTAGAGAGACCTAACAGAGAGTAGAGAGCCCTAACAGAGAGCAGAGAGACCCCAACAGAGAGTAGAGAGCCCTAACAGAGAGTAGAGAGATCCAACAGAGAGTAGAGAGCCCCAAAGAGAGCAGAGAGCCCCAACAGAGAGTAGAGAGACCCAACAGAGAGTAGAGAGCCCCAACAGAGAGTAGAGAGCCCCAACAGAGAGTAGAGAGCCCTAACAGAGAGTAGAGAGATCTAACAGAGAGTAGAGAGCCCTAACAGAGAGTAGAGAGATCTAACAGAGAGTAGAGAGCCCTAACAGAGAGTAGAGAGACCTAACAGAGAGTAGAGAGCCCTAACAGAGAGTAGAGAGATCTAACAGAGAGTAGAGAGATCTAACAGAGAGTAGAGAGACTCTAACAGAGAGTAGAGAGCCCTAACAGAGAGTAGAGAGCTCTAACAGAGAGTAGAGAGACCTAACAGAGAGTAGAGAGCTCTAACAGAGAGTAGAGAGCCCTAACAGAGAGTAGAGAGACCTAACAGAGAGTAGAGAGACCTAACAGAGAGTAGAGAGATCTAACAGAGAGTAGAGAGCCCTAACAGAGAGTAGAGAGATCTAACAGAGAGTAGAGAGACCTAACAGAGAGTAGAGAGATCTAACAGAGAGTAGAGAGCCCTAACAGAGAGTAGAGAGCCCTAACAGAGAGTAGAGAGCTCTAACAGAGAGTAGAGAGATCTAACAGAGAGTAGAGAGCCCTAACAGAGAGTAGAGAGCCCTAACAGAGAGTAGAGACTCTAACAGAGAGTAGAGAGCCCAACAGAGAGTAGAGAGCCCTAACAGAGAGTAGAGAGCCCTAACAGAGAGTAGAGAGACTCTAACAGAGAGTAGAGAGATCTAACAGAGAGTAGAGAGATCTAACAGAGAGTAGAGAGACTCTAACAGAGAGTAGAGAGCCCTAACAGAGAGTAGAGAGACCTAACAGAGAGTAGAGAGATCTAACAGAGAGTAGAGAGCCCTAACAGAGAGTAGAGAGATCTAACAGAGAGTAGAGAGCCCTAACAGAGAGTAGAGAGTCTAACAGAGAGTAGAGAGACCCAACAGAGAGTAGAGAGCCCTAACAGAGAGTAGAGAGCTCTAACAGAGAGTAGAGAGATCTAACAGAGAGTAGAGAGATCTAACAGAGAGTAGAGAGATCTAACAGAGAGTAGAGAGCCCTAACAGAGAGTAGAGAGATCTAACAGAGAGTAGAGAGACCCAACAGAGAGTAGAGAGATCTAACAGAGAGTAGAGAGCCCTAACAGAGAGTAGAGAGCCCTAACAGAGAGTAGAGAGACCCCAACAGAGAGTAGAGAGATCTAACAGAGAGTAGAGAGCCCTAACAGAGAGTAGAGAGACCTAACAGAGAGTAGAGAGCCCTAACAGAGAGTAGAGAGATCTAACAGAGAGTAGAGAGACTCTAACAGAGAGTAGAGAGATCTAACAGAGAGTAGAGAGCCCTAACAGAGAGCAGAGAGCCCTAACAGAGAGTAGAGAGCCCTAACAGAGAGTAGAGAGATCTAACAGAGAGTAGAGAGACTAACAGAGAGTAGAGAGATCTAACAGAGAGTAGAGAGCCCTAACAGAGAGTAGAGAGCCCTAACAGAGAGTAGAGAGACCTAACAGAGAGTAGAGAGATCTAACAGAGAGTAGAGAGCCCAACAGAGAGTAGAGAGCCCTAACAGAGAGTAGAGAGCCCTAACAGAGAGTAGAGAGATCTAACAGAGAGTAGAGAGCCCTAACAGAGAGTAGAGAGCTCTAACAGAGAGTAGAGAGCTCTAACAGAGAGTAGAGAGATCTAACAGAGAGTAGAGAGCCCTAACAGAGAGTAGAGAGATCTAACAGAGAGTAGAGAGCCCTAACAGAGAGTAGAGAGATCTAACAGAGAGTAGAGAGCCCTAACAGAGAGTAGAGAGATCTAACAGAGAGTAGAGAGCTCTAACAGAGAGTAGAGAGCTCTAACAGAGAGTAGAGAGCCCTAACAGAGAGTAGAGAGATCTAACAGAGAGTAGAGAGCCCTAACAGAGAGTAGAGAGCCCTAACAGAGAGTAGAGAGCCCTAACAGAGAGTAGAGAGATCTAACAGAGAGTAGAGAGCCCAACAGAGAGTAGAGAGATCTAACAGAGAGTAGAGAGATCTAACAGAGAGTAGAGAGCCCTAACAGAGAGTAGAGAGCTCTAACAGAGAGTAGAGAGACCTAACAGAGAGTAGAGAGATCTAACAGAGAGTAGAGAGCCCTAACAGAGAGTAGAGAGCCCTAACAGAGAGTAGAGACCCTAACAGAGAGTAGAGAGATCTAACAGAGAGTAGAGAGATCTAACAGAGAGCAGAGAGCCTAACAGAGAGTAGAGAGACCTAACAGAGAGTAGAGAGATCTAACAGAGAGTAGAGAGCCCTAACAGAGAGTAGAGAGACCTAACAGAGAGTAGAGAGCCCTAACAGAGAGTAGAGAGATCTAACAGAGAGTAGAGAGACCCAACAGAGAGTAGAGAGACCCCTAACAGAGAGTAGAGAGCTCTAACAGAGAGTAGAGAGCCCTAACAGAGAGTAGAGAGCCCTAACAGAGAGTAGAGAGACCTAACAGAGAGTAGAGAGCCCTAACAGAGAGTAGAGAGATCTAACAGAGAGTAGAGAGCCCCAACAGAGAGTAGAGAGATCTAACAGAGAGTAGAGAGATCTAACAGAGAGTAGAGAGCCCTAACAGAGAGTAGAGAGCCCTAACAGAGAGTAGAGAGCCCTAACAGAGAGTAGAGAGCCCTAACAGAGAGTAGAGAGATCTAACAGAGAGTAGAGAGCCCTAACAGAGAGTAGAGAGCCCTAACAGAGAGTAGAGAACCTAACAGAGAGTAGAGAGCTCTAACAGAGAGTAGAGAGATCTAACAGAGAGTAGAGAGCCCTAACAGAGAGTAGAGAGCCCTAACAGAGAGTAGAGAGCCCTAACAGAGAGTAGAGAGCCCTAACAGAGAGTAGAGAGCCCTAACAGAGAGTAGAGAGACCTAACAGAGAGTAGAGAGATCTAACAGAGAGTAGAGAGATCTAACAGAGAGTAGAGAGCCCTAACAGAGAGTAGAGAGCCCTAACAGAGAGTAGAGAGACCTAACAGAGAGTAGAGAGATCTAACAGAGAGTAGAGAGCCCTAACAGAGAGCAGAGAGATCTAACAGAGAGTAGAGAGCCCTAACAGAGAGTAGAGAGATCTAACAGAGAGTAGAGAGCTCTAACAGAGAGTAGAGAGACCTAACAGAGAGTAGAGAGCCCTAACAGAGAGTAGAGAGACCCAACAGAGAGTAGAGAGCCCTAACAGAGAGTAGAGAGCCCTAACAGAGAGTAGAGAGATCTAAACAGAGAGTAGAGAGATCTAACAGAGAGTAGAGAGACCTAACAGAGAGTAGAGAGATCTAACAGAGAGTAGAGAGACTCTAACAGAGAGTAGAGAGACCTAACAGAGAGTAGAGAGCCCTAACAGAGAGTAGAGAGCCCTAACAGAGAGTAGAGAGACCTAACAGAGAGTAGAGAGCCCTAACAGAGAGTAGAGAGACCTAACAGAGAGTAGAGAGCCCTAACAGAGAGTAGAGAGATCTAACAGAGAGTAGAGAGCCCCAACAGAGAGTAGAGAGCCCTAACAGAGAGTAGAGAGATCTAACAGAGAGTAGAGAGCCCTAACAGAGAGTAGAGAGCCCTAACAGAGAGTAGAGAGATCTAACAGAGAGTAGAGAGCCCTAACAGAGAGTAGAGAGCCCTAACAGAGAGTAGAGAGACCTAACAGAGAGTAGAGAGCCCTAACAGAGAGTAGAGAGCCCTAACAGAGAGTAGAGAGCCCTAACAGAGAGTAGAGAGATCTAACAGAGAGTAGAGAGATCTAACAGAGAGTAGAGAGACTAACAGAGAGTAGAGAGATCTAACAGAGAGTAGAGAGCCCTAACAGAGAGTAGAGAGCCCTAACAGAGAGTAGAGAGCCTCTAACAGAGAGTAGAGAGCTCTAACAGAGAGTGAGAGCCCTAACAGAGAGTAGAGAGACCCAACAGAGAGTAGAGAGCCCTAACAGAGAGTAGAGAGCCCTAACAGAGAGTAGAGAGCCCTAACAGAGAGTAGAGAGACCTAACAGAGAGTAGAGAGACCTAACAGAGAGTAGAGAGCCCTAACAGAGAGTAGAGAGACCTAACAGAGAGTAGAGAGCCCTAACAGAGAGTAGAGAGCCCTAACAGAGAGTAGAGAGCCCTAACAGAGAGTAGAGAGCTCTAACAGAGAGTAGAGAGCCCTAACAGAGAGTAGAGAGATCTAACAGAGAGTAGAGAGCTCTAACAGAGAGTAGAGAGCTCTAACAGAGAGTAGAGAGATCTAACAGAGAGTAGAGAGACCTAACAGAGAGTAGAGAGCCCTAACAGAGAGTAGAGAGCCCTAACAGAGAGTAGAGAGCCCTAACAGAGAGTAGAGAGATCTAACAGAGAGTAGAGAGCCCTAACAGAGAGTAGAGAGATCCAACAGAGAGTAGAGAGCCCTAACAGAGAGTAGAGAGACCTAACAGAGAGTAGAGAGATCTAACAGAGAGTAGAGAGATCTAACAGAGAGTAGAGAGATCTAACAGAGAGTAGAGAGCCCTAACAGAGAGTAGAGAGCCCCAACAGAGAGTAGAGAGCCCTAACAGAGAGTAGAGAGACCTAACAGAGAGTAGAGAGCCCTAACAGAGAGTAGAGAGCCCCAACAGAGAGTAGAGAGATCTAACAGAGAGTAGAGACCCTAACAGAGAGTAGAGAGATCTAACAGAGAGTAGAGAGATCTAACAGAGAGTAGAGAGACCTAACAGAGAGTAGAGAGCCCTAACAGAGAGTAGAGAGATCTAACAGAGAGTAGAGAGATCTAACAGAGAGTAGAGAGATCTAACAGAGAGTAGAGAGATCTAACAGAGAGTAGAGAGCCCTAACAGAGAGTAGAGAGCCCTAACAGCGAGTAGAGAGCCCTAACAGAGAGTAGAGAGATCTAACAGAGAGTAGAGATCTAACAGAGAGTAGAGAGATCTAACAGAGAGTAGAGAGATCTAACAGAGAGTAGAGAGCCCTAACAGAGAGTAGAGAGCCCTAACAGAGAGTAGAGAGACCCAACAGAGAGTAGAGAGATCTAACAGAGAGTAGAGAGCCCTAACAGAGAGTAGAGAGACCTAACAGAGAGTAGAGAGCCCTAACAGAGAGTAGAGAGATCTAACAGAGAGTAGAGAGACCTAACAGAGAGTAGAGAGACCTAACAGAGAGTAGAGAGCCCTAACAGAGAGTAGAGAGCCCTAACAGAGAGTAGAGAGCCCTAACAGAGAGTAGAGAGCCCTAACAGAGAGTAGAGAGATCTAACAGAGAGTAGAGAGCCCTAACAGAGAGTAGAGAGATCCAACAGAGAGTAGAGAGCCCTAACAGAGAGTAGAGAGACCTAACAGAGAGTAGAGAGATCTAACAGAGAGTAGAGAGACCTAACAGAGAGTAGAGAGACCTAACAGAGAGTAGAGAGCCCTAACAGAGAGTAGAGAGCCCTAACAGAGAGTAGAGAGACCTAACAGAGAGCAGAGAGCCCTAACAGAGAGTAGAGAGCCCTAACAGAGAGTAGAGAGCCCTAACAGAGAGTAGAGAGATCTAACAGAGAGTAGAGAGACCTAACAGAGAGCAGAGAGCTCTAACAGAGAGTAGAGAGACCTAACAGAGAGTAGAGAGCCCTAACAGAGAGTAGAGAGACCTAACAGAGAGTAGAGAGATCTAACAGAGAGTAGAGAGATCTAACAGAGAGTAGAGAGCCCTAACAGAGAGTAGAGAGCCCTAACAGAGAGTAGAGAGCCCTAACAGAGAGTAGAGAGACCTAACAGAGAGTAGAGAGACCTAACAGAGAGTAGAGAGATCCTAACAGAGAGTAGAGAGATCTAACAGAGAGTAGAGAGATCTAACAGAGAGTAGAGAGCCCTAACAGAGAGTAGAGAGCCCTAACAGAGAGTAGAGAGATCTAACAGAGAGTAGAGAGATCTAACAGAGAGTAGAGAGCCCTAACAGAGAGTAGAGAGCCCTAACAGAGAGTAGAGAGCCCTAACAGAGAGTAGAGAGATCTAACAGAGAGTAGAGAGCCCCCAACAGAGAGTAGAGAGACCTAACAGAGAGTAGAGAGCTCTAACAGAGAGTAGAGAGCCCTAACAGAGAGTAGAGAGCTCTAACAGAGAGTAGAGAGCCCTAACAGAGAGTAGAGAGACCTAACAGAGAGTAGAGAGATCCAACAGAGAGTAGAGAGCCCTAACAGAGAGTAGAGAGCCCTAACAGAGAGTAGAGAGCCCTAACAGAGAGTAGAGAGTCCTAACAGAGAGTAGAGAGATCTAACATAGAGTAGAGAGCCCTAACAGAGAGTAGAGAGCCCTAACAGAGAGTAGAGAGCCCTAACAGAGAGTAGAGAGCCCTAACAGAGAGTAGAGAGCCCTAACAGAGAGTAGAGAGCCCTAACAGAGAGTAGAGAGATCTAACAGAGAGTAGAGAGATCTAACAGAGAGTAGAGAGATCTAACAGAGAGTAGAGAGCCCTAACAGAGAGTAGAGAGATCTAACAGAGAGTAGAGAGATCTAACAGAGAGTAGAGAGATCTAACAGAGAGTAGAGAGACCTAACAGAGAGTAGAGAGCCCTAACAGAGAGTAGAGAGCCCTAACAGAGAGTAGAGAGCCCTAACAGAGAGTAGAGAGCCCTAACAGAGAGTAGAGAGATCTAACAGAGAGTAGAGAGCCCTAACAGAGAGTAGAGAGATCTAACAGAGAGTAGAGAGATCTAACAGAGAGTAGAGAGATCTAACAGAGAGTAGAGAGCCCTAACAGAGAGTAGAGAGATCTAACAGAGAGTAGAGAGATCTAACAGAGAGTAGAGAGACCTAACAGAGAGTAGAGAGCCCTAACAGAGAGTAGAGAGCTCTAACAGAGAGTAGAGAGATCTAACAGAGAGTAGAGAGATCTAACAGAGAGTAGAGAGATCCTAACAGAGAGCAGAGAGCCCCAACAGAGAGTAGAGAGCCCTAACAGAGAGTAGAGAGACCCAACAGAGAGTAGAGAGCTCTAACAGAGAGTAGAGAGCCCTAACAGAGAGTAGAGAGCCCTAACAGAGAGTAGAGAGCTCTAACAGAGAGTAGAGAGCCCTAACAGAGAGTAGAGAGACCAACAGAGAGTAGAGAGACCTAACAGAGAGTAGAGAGCCCTAACAGAGAGTAGAGAGATCTAACAGAGAGTAGAGAGCCCTAACAGAGAGTAGAGAGCCCTAACAGAGAGTAGAGAGATCTAACAGAGAGTAGAGAGCCCTAACAGAGAGTAGAGAGATCTAACAGAGAGTAGAGAGCCCTAACAGAGAGTAGAGAGCCCTAACAGAGAGTAGAGAGCCCTAACAGAGAGTAGAGAGCTCTAACAGAGAGTAGAGAGCCCTAACAGAGAGTAGAGAGCCCTAACAGAGAGTAGAGAGATCTAACAGAGAGTAGAGAGCCCTAACAGAGAGTAGAGAGCCCTAACAGAGAGTAGAGAGCCCTAACAGAGAGTAGAGAGATCTAACAGAGAGTAGAGAGATCTAACAGAGAGTAGAGAGCCCTAACAGAGAGTAGAGAGATCTAACAGAGAGTAGAGAGCTCTAACAGAGAGTAGAGAGACCTAACAGAGAGTAGAGAGACCTAACAGAGAGTAGAGAGCCCTAACAGAGAGTAGAGAGATCTAACAGAGAGTAGAGAGACTCTAACAGAGAGTAGAGAGCCCTAACAGAGAGTAGAGAGCTCTAACAGAGAGTAGAGAGCCCTAACAGAGAGTAGAGAGACCTAACAGAGAGTAGAGAGCCCTAACAGAGAGTAGAGAGCCCTAACAGAGAGTAGAGAGATCTAACAGAGAGTAGAGAGCTCTAACAGAGAGTAGAGAGCCCTAACAGAGAGTAGAGAGATCTAACAGAGAGTAGAGAGCTCTAACAGAGAGTAGAGAGCCCTAACAGAGAGTAGAGACCCTAACAGAGAGTAGAGAGATCTAACAGAGAGTAGAGAGATCTAACAGAGAGTAGAGAGCCCTAACAGAGAGTAGAGAGACCTAACAGAGAGTAGAGAGATCTAACAGAGAGTAGAGAGATCTAACAGAGAGTAGAGAGCCCTAACAGAGAGTAGAGAGCCCTAACAGAGAGTAGAGAGCCCTAACAGAGAGTAGAGAGCCCTAACAGAGAGTAGAGAGATCTAACAGAGAGTAGAGAGATCTAACAGAGAGTAGAGAGATCTAACAGAGAGTAGAGAGATCTAACAGAGAGTAGAGAGCCCTAACAGAGAGTAGAGAGATCTAACAGAGAGTAGAGAGATCTAACAGAGAGTAGAGAGATCTAACAGAGAGTAGAGAGACCTAACAGAGAGTAGAGAGCCCTAACAGAGAGTAGAGAGCCCTAACAGAGAGTAGAGAGATCTAACAGAGAGTAGAGAGCCCTAACAGAGAGTAGAGAGATCTAACAGAGAGTAGAGAGCCCTAACAGAGAGTAGAGAGATCTAACAGAGAGTAGAGAGATCTAACAGAGAGTAGAGAGCCCTAACAGAGAGTAGAGAGATCTAACAGAGAGTAGAGAGCCCTAACAGAGAGTTGAGAGCCCTAACAGAGAGTAGAGAGCCCTAACAGAGAGTAGAGACCAGAGAGTAGAGAGATCTAACAGAGAGTAGAGAGACCTAACAGAGAGTAGAGAGCCCTAACAGAGAGTAGAGAGATCTAACAGAGAGTAGAGAGCCCTAACAGAGAGTAGAGAGATCTAACAGAGAGTAGAGAGATCTAACAGAGAGTAGAGAGATCTAACAGAGAGTAGAGAGCCCTAACAGAGAGTAGAGAGCCCTAACAGAGAGTAGAGAGATCTAACAGAGAGTAGAGAGACTCTAACAGAGAGTAGAGAGCCCTAACAGAGAGTAGAGAGCCCTAACAGAGAGTAGAGAGCCCTAACAGAGAGTAGAGAGCTCTAACAGAGAGTAGAGAGCTCTAACAGAGAGTAGAGAGCTCTAACAGAGAGTAGAGAGCTCTAACAGAGAGTAGAGAGCCCTAACAGAGAGTAGAGAGCCCTAACAGAGAGTAGAGAGATCTAACAGAGAGTAGAGAGATCTAACAGAGAGTAGAGAGATCTAACAGAGAGTAGAGAGCCCTAACAGAGAGTAGAGAGCCCTAACAGAGAGTAGAGAGCCCTAACAGAGAGTAGAGAGATCTAACAGAGAGTAGAGAGCCCTAACAGAGAGTAGAGAGCCCTAACAGAGAGTAGAGAGACCTAACAGAGAGTAGAGAGCCCTAACAGAGAGTAGAGAGCCCTAACAGAGAGTAGAGAGCCCTAACAGAGAGTAGAGAGACCTAACAGAGAGTAGAGAGCCCTAACAGAGAGTAGAGAGACCTAACAGAGAGTAGAGAGCCCTAACAGAGAGTAGAGAGCTCTAACAGAGAGTAGAGAGCCCTAACAGAGAGTAGAGAGCCCTAACAGAGAGTAGAGAGCCCTAACAGAGAGTAGAGAGCCCTAACAGAGAGTAGAGAGATCTAACAGAGAGTAGAGAGACCTAACAGAGAGTAGAGAGCCCTAACAGAGAGTAGAGAGCCCTAACAGAGAGTAGAGAGATCTAACAGAGAGTAGAGAGCCCTAACAGAGAGTAGAGAGCCCTAACAGAGAGTAGAGAGCCCTAACAGAGAGTAGAGAGCCCTAACAGAGAGTAGAGAGCCCTAACAGAGAGTAGAGAGCCCTAACAGAGAGTAGAGAGCCTAACAGAGAGTAGAGAGATCTAACAGAGAGTAGAGAGCCCTAACAGAGAGTAGAGAGCCTCTAACAGAGAGTAGAGAGCCCTAACAGAGAGTAGAGAGATCTAACAGAGAGTAGAGAGCCCTAACAGAGAGTAGAGAGCCCTAACAGAGAGTAGAGAGCCCTAACAGAGAGTAGAGAGCCCTAACAGAGAGTAGAGAGATCTAACAGAGAGTAGAGAGCCCTAACAGAGAGTAGAGAGATCTAACAGAGAGTAGAGAGCCCTAACAGAGAGTAGAGAGCCCTAACAGAGAGTAGAGAGATCTAACAGAGAGTAGAGAGCCCTAACAGAGAGTAGAGAGCCCTAACAGAGAGTAGAGAGCCCTAACAGAGAGTAGAGAGCCCTAACAGAGAGTAGAGAGACCTAACAGAGAGTAGAGAGATCTAACAGAGAGTAGAGAGCCCTAACAGAGAGTAGAGAGCCCTAACAGAGAGTAGAGAGATCTAACAGAGAGTAGAGAGCCCTAACAGAGAGTAGAGAGATCTAACAGAGAGTAGAGAGATCTAACAGAGAGTAGAGAGCCCTAACAGAGAGTAGAGAGCCCTAACAGAGAGTAGAGAGCCCTAACAGAGAGTAGAGAGATCTAACAGAGAGTAGAGAGATCTAACAGAGAGTAGAGAGCCCTAACAGAGAGTAGAGAGCCCTAACAGAGAGTAGAGAGCCCTAACAGAGAGTAGAGAGACCTAACAGAGAGTAGAGAGCCCTAACAGAGAGTAGAGAGATCTAACAGAGAGTAGAGAGACTAACAGAGAGTAGAGAGCCCTAACAGAGAGTAGAGAGCCCTAACAGAGAGTAGAGAGCCCTAACAGAGAGTAGAGAGATCCAACAGAGAGTAGAGAGACCTAACAGAGAGTAGAGAGCCCTAACAGAGAGTAGAGAGACCTAACAGAGAGTAGAGAGCCCTAACAGAGAGTAGAGAGATCTAACAGAGAGTAGAGAGCCCTAACAGAGAGTAGAGAGCCCTAACAGAGAGTAGAGAGCCCTAACAGAGAGTAGAGAGCCCTAACAGAGAGTAGAGAGATCTAACAGAGAGTAGAGAGCCCTAACAGAGAGTAGAGAGATCTAACAGAGAGTAGAGAGCCCTAACAGAGAGTAGAGAGCCCTAACAGAGAGTAGAGAGACCTAACAGAGAGTAGAGAGATCTAACAGAGAGTAGAGAGCCCTAACAGAGAGTAGAGAGCCCTAACAGAGAGTAGAGAGCCCTAACAGAGAGTAGAGAGATCCTAACAGAGAGTAGAGAGCCCTAACAGAGAGTAGAGAGCCCTAACAGAGAGTAGAGAGCCCTAACAGAGAGTAGAGAGCCAGAGAGAGACTAACAGAGAGTAGAGAGCCCTAACAGAGAGTAGAGAGATCTAACAGAGAGTAGAGAGATCTAACAGAGAGTAGAGAGATCTAACAGAGAGTAGAGAGACTCTAACAGAGAGTAGAGAGACCCTAACAGAGAGTAGAGAGACCCTAACAGAGAGTAGAGAGATCTAACAGAGAGTAGAGAGCCCTAACAGAGAGTAGAGAGCCCTAACAGAGAGTAGAGAGCCCTAACAGAGAGTAGAGAGATCTAACAGAGAGTAGAGAGCCCTAACAGAGAGTAGAGAGACCTAACAGAGAGTAGAGAGCCCTAACAGAGAGTAGAGAGCCCTAACAGAGAGTAGAGAGATCTAACAGAGAATAGAGAGCCCTAACAGAGAGTAGAGAGCCCTAACAGAGAGTAGAGAGCCCTAACAGAGAGTAGAGAGCTCTAACAGAGAGTAGAGAGCCCTAACAGAGAGTAGAGAGCCCTAACAGAGAGTAGAGAGCCCTAACAGAGAGTAGAGAGATCTAACAGAGAGTAGAGAGCCCTAACAGAGAGTAGAGAGACCTAACAGAGAGTAGAGAGACCTAACAGAGAGTAGAGAGCCCTAACAGAGAGTAGAGAGCCCTAACAGAGAGTAGAGAGCCCTAACAGAGAGTAGAGAGCCCTAACAGAGAGTAGAGAGATCTAACAGAGAGTAGAGAGCCCTAACAGAGAGTAGAGAGCTCTAACAGAGAGTAGAGAGCCCTAACAGAGAGTAGAGAGCCCTAACAGAGAGTAGAGAGACCTAACAGAGAGTAGAGAGACCTAACAGAGAGTAGAGAGCCCTAACAGAGAGTAGAGAGCCCTAACAGAGAGTAGAGAGATCTAACAGAGAGTAGAGAGCCCTAACAGAGAGTAGAGAGCCCTAACAGAGAGTAGAGAGCCCTAACAGAGAGTAGAGAGATCTAACAGAGAGTAGAGAGCTCTAACAGAGAGTAGAGAGACTCTAACAGAGAGTAGAGAGCCCTAACAGAGAGTAGAGAGATCTAACAGAGAGTAGAGAGATCTAACAGAGAGTAGAGAGCCCTAACAGAGAGTAGAGAGATCTAACAGAGAGTAGAGAGCCCTAACAGAGAGTAGAGAGATCTAACAGAGAGTAGAGAGACTCTAACAGAGAGTAGAGAGCTCTAACAGAGAGTAGAGAGCCCTAACAGAGAGTAGAGAGCCTAACAGAGAGTAGAGAGATCTAACAGAGAGTAGAGAGCCCTAACAGAGAGTAGAGAGCCCTAACAGAGAGTAGAGAGACCTAACAGAGAGTAGAGAGATCTAACAGAGAGTAGAGAGATCTAACAGAGAGTAGAGAGCCCTAACAGAGAGTAGAGAGATCTAACAGAGAGTAGAGAGATCTAACAGAGAGTAGAGAGATCTAACAGAGAGTAGAGAGCCCTAACAGAGAGTAGAGAGATCTAACAGAGAGTAGAGAGCCCTAACAGAGAGTAGAGAGCCCTAACAGAGAGTAGAGAGCCCTAACAGAGAGTAGAGAGCCTAACAGAGAGTAGAGAGCCCTAACAGAGAGTAGAGAGCCCTAACAGAGAGTAGAGAGCTCTAACAGAGAGTAGAGAGCCCTAACAGAGAGTAGAGAGCTCTAACAGAGAGTAGAGAGATCTAACAGAGAGTAGAGAGCCCTAACAGAGAGTAGAGAGATCTAACAGAGAGTAGAGAGCCCTAACAGAGAGTAGAGAGCCCTAACAGAGAGTAGAGAGCCCTAACAGAGAGTAGAGAGATCTAACAGAGAGTAGAGAGCCCTAACAGAGAGTAGAGAGCCCTAACAGAGAGTAGAGAGCCCTAACAGAGAGTAGAGAGATCTAACAGAGAGTAGAGAGATCTAACAGAGAGTAGAGAGCCCTAACAGAGAGTAGAGAGCCCTAACAGAGAGTAGAGAGCCCTAACAGAGAGTAGAGAGCCCTAACAGAGAGTAGAGAGCTCTAACAGAGAGTAGAGAGACCCTAACAGAGAGTAGAGAGATCTAACAGAGAGTAGAGAGCCCTAACAGAGAGTAGAGAGATCTAACAGAGAGTAGAGAGATCTAACAGAGAGTAGAGAGATCTAACAGAGAGTAGAGAGCCCTAACAGAGAGTAGAGAGCCCTAACAGAGAGTAGAGAGATCTAACAGAGAGTAGAGAGCTCTAACAGAGAGTAGAGAGCCCTAACAGAGAGTAGAGAGATCTAACAGAGAGTAGAGAGCCCTAACAGAGAGTAGAGAGATCTAACAGAGAGTAGAGAGCTCTAACAGAGAGTAGAGAGCCCTAACAGAGAGTAGAGAGATCTAACAGAGAGTAGAGAGCCCTAACAGAGAGTAGAGAGATCTAACAGAGAGTAGAGAGCCCTAACAGAGAGTAGAGAGCCCTAACAGAGAGTAGAGAGACCTAACAGAGAGTAGAGAGATCTAACAGAGAGTAGAGAGATCTAACAGAGAGTAGAGAGCCCTAACAGAGAGTAGAGAGCTCTAACAGAGAGTAGAGAGATCTAACAGAGAGTAGAGAGCCCTAACAGAGAGTAGAGAGATCTAACAGAGAGTAGAGAGCCCTAACAGAGAGTAGAGAGATCTAACAGAGAGTAGAGAGATCTAACAGAGAGTAGAGAGCCTAACAGAGAGTAGAGAGCTCTAACAGAGAGAGACTAACAGAGAGTAGAGAGATCTAACAGAGAGTAGAGAGATCTAACAGAGAGTAGAGAGCCCTAACAGAGAGTAGAGAGACTCTAACAGAGAGTAGAGAGCCCTAACAGAGAGTAGAGAGATCTAACAGAGAGTAGAGAGATCTAACAGAGAGTAGAGACCTAACAGAGAGTAGAGAGCCCTAACAGAGAGTAGAGAGTCCTAACAGAGAGTAGAGAGCCCTAACAGAGAGTAGAGAGCCCTAACAGAGAGTAGAGAGCCCTAACAGAGAGTAGAGAGCCCTAACAGAGAGTAGAGAGATCTAACAGAGAGTAGAGAGACCTAACAGAGAGTAGAGAGATCTAACAGAGAGTAGAGAGATCTAACAGAGAGTAGAGAGCCCTAACAGAGAGTAGAGAGCCCTAACAGAGAGTAGAGAGCCCTAACAGAGAGTAGAGAGATCTAACAGAGAGTAGAGAGCCCTAACAGAGAGTAGAGAGCCCTAACAGAGAGTAGAGAGCCCTAACAGAGAGTAGAGAGACCTAACAGAGAGTAGAGAGATCTAACAGAGAGTAGAGAGCCCTAACAGAGAGTAGAGAGACCTAACAGAGAGTAGAGAGCCCTAACAGAGAGTAGAGAGATCTAACAGAGAGTAGAGAGCCCTAACAGAGAGTAGAGAGACCTAACAGAGAGTAGAGAGATCTAACAGAGAGTAGAGAGATCTAACAGAGAGTAGAGAGCCCTAACAGAGAGTAGAGAGCCCTAACAGAGAGTAGAGAGATCTAACAGAGAGTAGAGAGATCTAACAGAGAGTAGAGAGCCCTAACAGAGAGTAGAGAGATCTAACAGAGAGTAGAGAGATCTAACAGAGAGTAGAGAGCCCTAACAGAGAGTAGAGAGCCCTAACAGAGAGTAGAGAGCTCTAACAGAGAGTAGAGAGCCCTAACAGAGAGTAGAGAGATCTAACAGAGAGTAGAGAGCCCTAACAGAGAGTAGAGAGATCTAACAGAGAGTAGAGAGATCTAACAGAGAGTAGAGAGATCTAACAGAGAGTAGAGAGCCCTAACAGAGAGTAGAGAGCCCTAACAGAGAGTAGAGAGCCCTAACAGAGAGTAGAGAGATCTAACAGAGAGTAGAGAGATCTAACAGAGAGTAGAGAGATCTAACAGAGAGTAGAGAGCCCTAACAGAGAGTAGAGAGCCCTAACAGAGAGTAGAGAGATCTAACAGAGAGTAGAGAGCCCTAACAGAGAGTAGAGAGATCTAACAGAGAGTAGAGAGCCCTAACAGAGAGTAGAGAGCCCTAACAGAGAGTAGAGAGATCTAACAGAGAGTAGAGAGATCTAACAGAGAGTAGAGAGCCCTAACAGAGAGTAGAGAGATCTAACAGAGAGTAGAGAGCCCTAACAGAGAGTAGAGAGATCTAACAGAGAGTAGAGAGCCCTAACAGAGAGTAGAGAGATCTAACAGAGAGTAGAGAGATCTAACAGAGAGTAGAGAGCCCTAACAGAGAGTAGAGAGATCTAACAGAGAGTAGAGAGATCTAACAGAGAGTAGAGAGATCTAACAGAGAGTAGAGAGATCTAACAGAGAGTAGAGAGCCCTAACAGAGAGTAGAGAGATCTAACAGAGAGTAGAGAGATCTAACAGAGAGTAGAGAGATCTAACAGAGAGTAGAGAGATCTAACAGAGAGTAGAGAGCCCTAACAGAGAGTAGAGAGATCTAACAGAGAGTAGAGAGATCTAACAGAGAGTAGAGAGCCCTAACAGAGAGTAGAGAGATCTAACAGAGAGTAGAGAGACCTAACAGAGAGTAGAGAGCCCTAACAGAGAGTAGAGAGATCTAACAGAGAGTAGAGAGCCCTAACAGAGAGTAGAGAGATCTAACAGAGAGTAGAGAGCCCTAACAGAGAGTAGAGAGCCCTAACAGAGAGTAGAGAGATCTAACAGAGAGTAGAGAGATCTAACAGAGAGTAGAGAGATCTAACAGAGAGTAGAGAGATCTAACAGAGAGTAGAGAGCCCTAACAGAGAGTAGAGAGATCTAACAGAGAGTAGAGAGATCTAACAGAGAGTAGAGAGATCTAACAGAGAGTAGAGAGATCTAACAGAGAGTAGAGAGCCCTAACAGAGAGTAGAGAGCCCTAACAGAGAGTAGAGAGTCCTAACAGAGAGTAGAGAGCCCTAACAGAGAGTAGAGAGCCCTAACAGAGAGTAGAGAGCCCTAACAGAGAGTAGAGAGCCCTAACAGAGAGTAGAGAGATCTAACAGAGAGTAGAGAGATCTAACAGAGAGTAGAGAGCCCTAACAGAGAGTAGAGAGCCCTAACAGAGAGTAGAGAGCCCTAACAGAGAGTAGAGAGCCCTAACAGAGAGTAGAGAGCCCTAACAGAGAGTAGAGAGCCCTAACAGAGAGTAGAGAGATCTAACAGAGAGTAGAGAGCCCTAACAGAGAGTAGAGAGATCTAACAGAGAGTAGAGAGCCCTAACAGAGAGTAGAGAGCCCTAACAGAGAGTAGAGAGCCCTAACAGAGAGTAGAGAGCTCTAACAGAGAGTAGAGAGCCCTAACAGAGAGTAGAGAGCCCTAACAGAGAGTAGAGAGCCCTAACAGAGAGTAGAGAGATCTAACAGAGAGTAGAGAGCCCTAACAGAGAGTAGAGAGCCCTAACAGAGAGTAGAGAGCCCTAACAGAGAGTAGAGAGATCTAACAGAGAGTAGAGAGCCCTAACAGAGAGTAGAGAGCCCTAACAGAGAGTAGAGAGCCTAACAGAGAGTAGAGAGATCTAACAGAGAGATAGAGATCTAACAGAGAGTAGAGAGCTCTAACAGAGAGTAGAGAGCCCTAACAGAGAGTAGAGAGCCCTAACAGAGAGTAGAGAGATCTAACAGAGAGTAGAGAGCCCTAACAGAGAGTAGAGAGACCTAACAGAGAGTAGAGAGACCCTAACAGAGAGTAGAGAGATCTAACAGAGAGTAGAGAGACCTAACAGAGAGTAGAGAGACCTAACAGAGAGTAGAGAGCCCTAACAGAGAGTAGAGAGATCTAACAGAGAGTAGAGAGCCCTAACAGAGAGTAGAGAGATCTAACAGAGAGTAGAGAGCCCTAACAGAGAGTAGAGAGCTCTAACAGAGAGTAGAGAGATCTAACAGAGAGTAGAGAGCCCTAACAGAGAGTAGAGAGCTCTAACAGAGAGTAGAGAGCCCTAACAGAGAGTAGAGAGATCTAACAGAGAGTAGAGAGCTCTAACAGAGAGTAGAGAGATCTAACAGAGAGTAGAGAGCCCTAACAGAGAGTAGAGAGATCTAACAGAGAGTAGAGAGATCTAACAGAGAGTAGAGAGCCCTAACAGAGAGTAGAGAGATCTAACAGAGAGTAGAGAGATCTAACAGAGAGTAGAGAGCTCTAACCGAGAGTAGAGAGATCTAACAGAGAGTAGAGAGCCCTAACAGAGAGTAGAGAGATCTAACAGAGAGTAGAGAGATCTAACAGAGAGTAGAGAGCCCTAACAGAGAGTAGAGAGCCCTAACAGAGAGTAGAGAGATCTAACAGAGAGTAGAGAGATCTAACAGAGAGTAGAGAGCCCTAACAGAGAGTAGAGAGACCTAACAGAGAGTAGAGAGATCTAACAGAGAGTAGAGAGATCTAACAGAGAGTAGAGAGCCCTAACAGAGAGTAGAGAGATCTAACAGAGAGTAGAGAGACCTAACAGAGAGTAGAGAGATCTAACAGAGAGTAGAGAGATCTAACAGAGAGTAGAGAGCCCTAACAGAGAGTAGAGAGATCTAACAGAGAGTAGAGAGATCTAACAGAGAGTAGAGAGATCTAACAGAGAGTAGAGAGCCCTAACAGAGAGTAGAGAGATCTAACAGAGAGTAGAGAGATCTAACAGAGAGTAGAGAGATCTAACAGAGAGTAGAGAGCCCTAACAGAGAGTAGAGAGATCTAACAGAGAGTAGAGAGATCTAACAGAGAGTAGAGAGATCTAACAGAGAGTAGAGAGATCTAACAGAGAGTAGAGAGCCCTAACAGAGAGTAGAGAGATCTAACAGAGAGTAGAGAGATCTAACAGAGAGTAGAGAGATCTAACAGAGAGTAGAGAGACCTAACAGAGAGTAGAGAGCTCTAACAGAGAGTAGAGAGATCTAACAGAGAGTAGAGAGCCCTAACAGAGAGTAGAGAGATCTAACAGAGAGTAGAGAGATCTAACAGAGAGTAGAGAGCTCTAACAGAGAGTAGAGAGATCTAACAGAGAGTAGAGAGATCTAACAGAGAGTAGAGAGATCTAACAGAGAGTAGAGAGCCCTAACAGAGAGTAGAGAGCCCAACAGAGAGTAGAGAGATCTAACAGAGAGTAGAGATCCTAACAGAGAGTAGAGAGACCCTAACAGAGAGTAGAGAGATCTAACAGAGAGTAGAGAGATCTAACAGAGAGTAGAGAGATCTAACAGAGAGTAGAGAGCCCTAACAGAGAGTAGAGAGATCTAACAGAGAGTAGAGAGCCTAACAGAGTAGAGAGATCTAACAGAGAGTAGAGAGATCTAACAGAGAGTAGAGAGATCTAACAGAGAGTAGAGAGATCTAACAGAGAGTAGAGAGCCCTAACAGAGAGTAGAGAGCTCCTAACAGAGAGTAGAGAGCCCTAACAGAGAGTAGAGAGAATCTAACAGAGAGTAGAGAGATCTAACAGAGAGTAGAGAGCTCTAACAGAGAGTAGAGAGATCTAACAGAGAGTAGAGAGCCCTAACAGAGAGTAGAGAGCCCTAACAGAGAGTAGAGAGATCTAACAGAGAGTAGAGAGATCTAACAGAGAGTAGAGAGATCTAACAGAGAGTAGAGAGCCCTAACAGAGAGTAGAGAGATCTAACAGAGAGTAGAGAGATCTAACAGAGAGTAGAGAGCCCTAACAGAGAGTAGAGAGATCTAACAGAGAGTAGAGAGATCTAACAGAGAGTAGAGAGATCTAACAGAGAGTAGAGAGCCCTAACAGAGAGTAGAGAGCCCTAACAGAGAGTAGAGAGATCTAACAGAGAGTAGAGAGATCTAACAGAGAGTAGAGAGCCCTAACAGAGAGTAGAGAGCCCTAACAGAGAGTAGAGAGCCCTAACAGAGAGTAGAGAGATCTAACAGAGAGTAGAGAGCCCTAACAGAGAGTAGAGAGACCTAACAGAGAGTAGAGAGACCTAACAGAGAGTAGAGAGATCTAACAGAGAGTAGAGAGATCTAACAGAGAGTAGAGAGATCTAACAGAGAGTAGAGAGCCCTAACAGAGAGTAGAGAGATCTAACAGAGAGTAGAGAGATCTAACAGAGAGTAGAGAGACCTAACAGAGAGTAGAGAGATCTAACAGAGAGTAGAGAGCCCTAACAGAGAGTAGAGAGATCTAACAGAGAGTAGAGATCTAACAGAGAGTAGAGAGATCTAACAGAGAGTAGAGAGCCCTAACAGAGAGTAGAGAGATCTAACAGAGAGTAGAGAGATCTAACAGAGAGTAGAGAGACCTAACAGAGAGTAGAGAGCTCTAACAGAGAGTAGAGAGCCCTAACAGAGAGTAGAGAGACCTAACAGAGAGTAGAGAGACCTAACAGAGAGTAGAGAGCTCTAACAGAGAGTAGAGAGATCTAACAGAGAGTAGAGAGACCTAACAGAGAGTAGAGAGCTCTAACAGAGAGTAGAGAGACCTAACAGAGAGTAGAGAGACCTAACAGAGAGTAGAGAGATCTAACAGAGAGTAGAGAGCCCTAACAGAGAGTAGAGAGCCTAACAGAGAGTAGAGATCTAACAGAGAGTAGAGAGATCTAACAGAGAGTAGAGAGATCTAACAGAGAGTAGAGAGCTCTAACAGAGAGTAGAGAGCCCTAACAGAGAGTAGAGAGCCCTAACAGAGAGTAGAGAGACCTAACAGAGAGTAGAGAGCCCTAACAGAGAGTAGAGAGATCTAACAGAGAGTAGAGAGCTCTAACAGAGAGTAGAGAGCTCTAACAGAGAGTAGAGAGCCCTAACAGAGAGTAGAGAGCCCTAACAGAGAGTAGAGAGATCTAACAGAGAGTAGAGAGATCTAACAGAGAGTAGAGAGATCTAACAGAGAGTAGAGAGATCTAACAGAGAGTAGAGAGCCCTAACAGAGAGTAGAGAGCCCTAACAGAGAGTAGAGAGCCCTAACAGAGAGTAGAGAGCCCTAACAGAGAGTAGAGAGATCTAACAGAGAGTAGAGAGATCTAACAGAGAGTAGAGAGATCTAACAGAGAGTAGAGAGCCCTAACAGAGAGTAGAGAGCCCTAACAGAGAGTAGAGAGATCTAACAGAGAGTAGAGAGATCTAACAGAGAGGTAAGTAGAGAGATCTAACAGAGAGTAGAGAGCTCTAACAGAGAGTAGAGAGACCTAACAGAGAGTAGAGAGCCCTAACAGAGAGTAGAGAGATCTAACAGAGAGTAGAGAGCCCTAACAGAGAGTAGAGAGATCTAACAGAGAGTAGAGAGACCTAACAGAGAGTAGAGAGATCTAACAGAGAGTAGAGAGCCCTAACAGAGAGTAGAGAGATCTAACAGAGAGTAGAGAGCCCTAACAGAGAGTAGAGAGATCTAACAGAGAGTAGAGAGCTCTAACAGAGAGTAGAGAGCCCTAACAGAGAGTAGAGAGATCTAACAGAGAGTAGAGAGATCTAACAGAGAGTAGAGAGATCTAACAGAGAGTAGAGAGATCTAACAGAGAGTAGAGAGCCCTAACAGAGAGTAGAGAGATCTAACAGAGAGTAGAGAGACCTAACAGAGAGTAGAGAGATCTAACAGAGAGTAGAGAGATCTAACAGAGAGTAGAGAGCCCTAACAGAGAGTAGAGAGATCTAACAGAGAGTAGAGAGATCTAACAGAGAGTAGAGAGCCCTAACAGAGAGTAGAGAGATCTAACAGAGAGTAGAGAGATCTAACAGAGAGTAGAGAGCCCTAACAGAGAGTAGAGAGATCTAACAGAGAGTAGAGAGATCTAACAGAGAGTAGAGAGATCTAACAGAGAGTAGAGAGCCCTAACAGAGAGTAGAGAGCCCTAACAGAGAGTAGAGAGATCTAACAGAGAGTAGAGAGATCTAACAGAGAGTAGAGAGATCTAACAGAGAGTAGAGAGATCTAACAGAGAGTAGAGAGCCCTAACAGAGAGTAGAGAGCTCTAACAGAGAGTAGAGAGATCTAACAGAGAGTAGAGAGATCTAACAGAGAGTAGAGAGATCTAACAGAGAGTAGAGAGCCCTAACAGAGAGTAGAGAGCCCTAACAGAGAGTAGAGAGATCTAACAGAGAGTAGAGAGCTCTAACAGAGAGTAGAGAGATCTAACAGAGAGTAGAGAGCCCTAACAGAGAGTAGAGAGCCCTAACAGAGAGTAGAGAGATCTAACAGAGAGTAGAGAGATCTAACAGAGAGTAGAGAGATCTAACAGAGAGTAGAGAGATCTAACAGAGAGTAGAGAGCCCTAACAGAGAGTAGAGAGCCCTAACAGAGAGTAGAGAGCCATAACAGAGAGTAGAGAGATCTAACAGAGAGTAGAGAGCCCTAACAGAGAGTAGAGAGCCCTAACAGAGAGTAGAGAGCCCTAACAGAGAGTAGAGAGATCTAACAGAGAGTAGAGAGATCTAACAGAGAGTAGAGAGCCCTAACAGAGAGTAGAGAGCCCTAACAGAGAGTAGAGAGATCCATAACAGCGGTAGAGAGATCTAACAGAGAGTAGAGAGACCCTAACAGAGAGTAGAGAGCCCTAACAGAGAGTAGAGAGCCCTAACAGAGAGTAGAGAGATCTAACAGAGAGTAGAGAGCCCTAACAGAGAGTAGAGAGCCCTAACAGAGAGTAGAGAGATCTAACAGAGAGTAGAGAGCCCTAACAGAGAGTAGAGAGATCTAACAGAGAGTAGAGAGATCTAACAGAGAGTAGAGAGATCTAACAGAGAGTAGAGAGATCTAACAGAGAGTAGAGAGACCTAACAGAGAGTAGAGAGCCCTAACAGAGAGTAGAGAGCCCTAACAGAGAGTAGAGAGATCTAACAGAGAGTAGAGAGATCTAACAGAGAGTAGAGAGATCTAACAGAGAGTAGAGAGATCTAACAGAGAGTAGAGAGCCCTAACAGCGAGTAGAGAGCCCTAACAGAGAGTAGAGAGATCTAACAGAGAGTAGAGTGCCCTAACAGAGAGTAGAGAGCCCTAACAGAGAGTAGAGAGCCCTAACAGAGAGTAGAGAGATCTAACAGAGAGTAGAAAGCCCTAACAGAGAGTAGAGAGATCTAACAGAGAGTAGAGAGCCCTAACAGAGAGTAGAGAGATCTAACAGAGAGTAGAGAGATCTAACAGAGAGTAGAGAGATCTAACAGAGAGTAGAGAGCCCTAACAGAGAGTAGAGAGATCTAACAGAGAGTAGAGAGATCTAACAGAGAGTAGAGAGCCCTAACAGAGAGTAGAGAGATCTAACAGAGAGTAGAGAGCCCTAACAGAGAGTAGAGAGATCTAACAGAGAGTAGAGAGATCTAACAGAGAGTAGAGAGCCCTAACAGAGAGTAGAGAGATCTAACAGAGAGTAGAGAGATCTAACAGAGAGTAGAGAGATCTAACAGAGAGTAGAGAGACCTAACAGAGAGTAGAGAGCCCTAACAGAGAGTAGAGAGATCTAACAGAGAGTAGAGAGATCTAACAGAGAGTAGAGAGATCTAACAGAGAGTAGAGAGATCTAACAGAGAGTAGAGAGCCCTAACAGAGAGTAGAGAGATCTAACAGAGAGTAGAGAGATCTAACAGAGAGTAGAGAGATCTAACAGAGAGTAGAGAGCCCTAACAGAGAGTAGAGAGATCTAACAGAGAGTAGAGAGATCTAACAGAGAGTAGAGAGCCCTAACAGAGAGTAGAGAGATCTAACAGAGAGTAGAGAGATCTAACAGAGAGTAGAGAGATCTAACAGAGAGTAGAGAGCCCTAACAGAGAGTAGAGAGATCTAACAGAGAGTAGAGAGATCTAACAGAGAGTAGAGAGATCTAACAGAGAGTAGAGAGATCTAACAGAGAGTAGAGAGATCTAACAGAGAGTAGAGAGCCCTAACAGAGAGTAGAGAGATCTAACAGAGAGTAGAGAGATCTAACAGAGAGTAGAGAGATCTAACAGAGAGTAGAGAGCCCTAACAGAGAGTAGAGAGATCTAACAGAGAGTAGAGAGATCTAACAGAGAGTAGAGAGATCTAACAGAGAGTAGAGAGCCCTAACAGAGAGTAGAGAGATCTAACAGAGAGTAGAGAGATCTAACAGAGAGTAGAGAGATCTAACAGAGAGTAGAGAGATCTAACAGAGAGTAGAGAGCCCTAACAGAGAGTAGAGAGATCTAACAGAGAGTAGAGAGATCTAACAGAGAGTAGAGAGATCTAACAGAGAGTAGAGAGCCCTAACAGAGAGTAGAGAGATCTAACAGAGAGTAGAGAGATCTAACAGAGAGTAGAGAGCCCTAACAGAGAGTAGAGAGACCTAACAGAGAGTAGAGAGATCTAACAGAGAGTAGAGAGATCTAACAGAGAGTAGAGAGATCTAACAGAGAGTAGAGAGCCCTAACAGAGAGTAGAGAGATCTAACAGAGAGTAGAGATCTAACAGAGAGTAGAGAGATCTAACAGAGAGTAGAGAGATCTAACAGAGAGTAGAGAGCCCTAACAGCGAGTAGAGAGCCCTAACAGAGAGTAGAGAGATCTAACAGAGAGTAGAGAGCCCTAACAGAGAGTAGAGAGCCCTAACAGAGAGTAGAGAGCCCTAACAGAGAGTAGAGAGATCTAACAGAGAGTAGAGAGCCCTAACAGAGAGTAGAGAGATCTAACAGAGAGTAGAGAGCCCTAACAGAGAGTAGAGAGATCTAACAGAGAGTAGAGAGATCTAACAGAGAGTAGAGAGATCTAACAGAGAGTAGAGAGCCCTAACAGAGAGTAGAGAGATCTAACAGAGAGTAGAGAGATCTAACAGAGAGTAGAGAGCCCTAACAGAGAGTAGAGAGATCTAACAGAGAGTAGAGAGCCCTAACAGAGAGTAGAGAGATCTAACAGAGAGTAGAGAGATCTAACAGAGAGTAGAGAGCCCTAACAGAGAGTAGAGAGATCTAACAGAGAGTAGAGAGATCTAACAGAGAGTAGAGAGACCTAACAGAGAGTAGAGAGATCTAACAGAGAGTAGAGAGCCCTAACAGAGAGTAGAGAGATCTAACAGAGAGTAGAGAGATCTAACAGAGAGTAGAGAGCCCTAACAGAGAGTAGAGAGATCTAACAGAGAGTAGAGAGATCTAACAGAGAGTAGAGAGATCTAACAGAGAGTAGAGAGCCCTAACAGAGTAGAGAGATCTAACAGAGAGTAGAGAGATCTAACAGAGAGTAGAGAGCCCTAACAGAGAGTAGAGAGATCTAACAGAGAGTAGAGAGATCTAACAGAGAGTAGAGAGATCTAACAGAGAGTAGAGAGCCCTAACAGAGAGTAGAGAGCCCTAACAGAGAGTAGAGAGATCTAACAGAGAGTAGAGAGATCTAACAGAGAGTAGAGAGCCCTAACAGAGAGTAGAGAGATCTAACAGAGAGTAGAGAGATCTAACAGAGAGTAGAGAGATCTAACAGAGAGTAGAGAGATCTAACAGAGAGTAGAGAGCCCTAACAGAGAGTAGAGAGCCCTAACAGAGAGTAGAGAGCCCTAACAGAGAGTAGAGAGTCCTAACAGAGAGTAGAGAGCCCTAACAGAGAGTAGAGAGCCATAACAGAGAGTAGAGAGCCCTAACAGAGAGTAGCGAGCCCTAACAGAGAGTAGAGAGATCTAACAGAGAGTAGAGAGATCTAACAGACAGTAGAGAGATCTAACAGAGAGTAGAGAGATCTAACAGAGAGTAGAGAGCCCTAACAGAGAGTAGAGAGATCTAACAGAGAGTAGAGAGATCTAACAGAGAGTAGAGAGATCTAACAGAGAGTAGAGAGCCCTAACAGAGAGTAGAGAGCCCTAACAGAGAGTAGAGAGATCTAACAGAGAGTAGAGAGATCTAACAGAGAGTAGAGAGCCCTAACAGAGAGTAGAGAGATCTAACAGAGAGTAGAGAGATCTAACAGAGAGTAGAGAGATCTAACAGAGAGTAGAGAGATCTAACAGAGAGTAGAGAGCCCTAACAGAGAGTAGAGAGCCCTAACAGAGAGTAGAGAGCCCTAACAGAGAGTAGAGAGTCCTAACAGAGAGTAGAGAGCCCTAACAGAGAGTAGAGAGCCATAACAGAGAGTAGAGAGCCCTAACAGAGAGTAGCGAGCCCTAACAGAGAGTAGAGAGATCTAACAGAGAGTAGAGAGATCTAACAGACAGTAGAGAGATCTAACAGAGAGTAGAGAGATCTAACAGAGAGTAGAGAGCCCTAACAGAGAGTAGAGAGCCCTAACAGAGAGTAGAGAGCCATAACAGCGAGTAGAGAGATCTAACAGAGAGTAGAGAGCCCTAACAGAGAGTAGAGAGCCCTAACAGAGAGTAGAGAGATCTAACAGAGAGTAGAGAGATCTAACAGAGAGTAGAGAGCCCTAACAGAGAGTAGAGAGCCCTAACAGAGAGTAGAGAGCCCTAACAGAGAGTAGAGAGCCATAACAGCGAGTAGAGAGATCTAACAGAGAGTAGAGAGCCCTAACAGAGAGTAGAGAGCCCTAACAGAGAGTAGAGAGCCATAACAGCGAGTAGAGAGATCTAACAGAGAGTAGAGAGCCCTAACAGAGAGTAGAGAGCCCTAACAGAGAGTAGAGAGCCCTAACAGAGAGTAGAGAGATCTAACAGAGAGTAGAGAGATCTAACAGAGAGTAGAGAGCCCTAACAGAGAGTAGAGAGATCTAACAGAGAGTAGAGAGATCTAACAGAGAGTAGAGAGCCCTAACAGAGAGTAGAGAGCCCTAACAGAGAGTAGAGAGATCTAACAGAGAGTAGAGAGATCTAACAGAGAGTAGAGAGATCTAACAGAGAGTAGAGAGATCTAACAGAGAGTAGAGAGCCCTAACAGAGAGTAGAGAGCCCTAACAGAGAGTAGAGAGCCATAACAGAGAGTAGAGAGATCTAACAGAGAGTAGAGAGCCCTAACAGAGAGTAGAGAGATCTAACAGAGAGTAGAGAGCCCTAACAGAGAGTAGAGAGATCTAACAGAGAGTAGAGAGCCCTAACAGAGAGTAGAGAGATCTAACAGAGAGTAGAGAGATCTAACAGAGAGTAGAGAGATCTAACAGAGAGTAGAGAGCCCTAACAGAGAGTAGAGAGCCCTAACAGAGAGTAGAGAGATCTAACAGAGAGTAGAGAGATCTAACAGAGAGTAGAGAGCCCTATCAGAGAGTAGAGAGATCTAACAGAGAGTAGAGAGATCTAACAGAGAGTAGAGAGATCTAACAGAGAGTAGAGAGATCTAACAGAGAGTAGAGAGCCCTAACAGAGAGTAGAGAGCCCTAACAGAGAATTGAGAGCCCTAACAGAGAGTAGAGAGCCCTAACAGAGAGTACAGAGATCTAACAGAGAGTAGAGAGATCTAACAGAGAGTAGAGAGCCCTAACAGAGAGTAGAGAGCCCTAACAGAGAGTAGAGAGCCCTAACAGAGAGTAGAGAGCCCTAACAGAGAGTAGAGAGCCCTAACAGAGAGTAGAGAGATCTAACAGAGAGTAGAGAGCCCTAACAGAGAGTAAAGAGATCTAACAGAGAGTAGAGAGCCCTAACAGCGAGTAGAGAGCCCTAACAGAGAGTAGAGAGCCCTAACAGCGAGTAGAGAGCCCTAACAGAGAGTAGAGAGCCCTAAAAGAGAGTAGAGAGCCCTAACAGAGAGTAGAGAGATCTAACAGAGAGTAGAGAGCCCTAACAGAGAGTAGAGAGCCCTAACAGAGAGTAGAGAGCCCTAACAGAGAGTAGAGAGCCCTAACAGAGAGTAGAGAGCCCTAACAGAGAGTAGAGAGCCCTAACAGAGAGTAGAGAGATCTAACAGAGAGTAGAGAGCCCTAACAGAGAGTAGAGAGCCCTAACAGAGAGTAGAGAGATCTAACAGAGAGTAGAGAGATCTAACAGAGAGTAGAGAGATCTAACAGAGAGTAGAGAGATCTAACAGAGAGTTAGACCATACGCATCAAATGTCACCCAAACACATACGCATCAAATGTCACCCATACGCATCAAATGTCACCCATACGCATCAAATGTCACCCAAACACATACTCATCAAATGTCACCCAAACACATCAAATGTCACCCAAACAAATCAAATGTCACCCATACGCATCAAATGTCACCCATACGCATCAAATGTCACCCAAACACATCAAATGTCACCCAAACACATCAGCTCAAAACAACATATAATGTCAAGCATCAACATGCTAAAACATAAATCATCATCCATTAGATGTTCATATGTCACTGAGATGTGATGTTTCCTAAATGCACTGAGGTGTTCTTCAGACTACATACATGTCATGTGTAGCCCCAGCTCAGTGAGACAGCCGTCCAGTTGTGACTGTGTCAATGGAAGGTAGAACTAGACGTTAGCTCAACGGGGACTGAGAGACAGAGGTTGGGGGCCGCGTCGGGTGGGCCTGTAAATAACGTCGTTGTTGTTGTTTTTCTGTCTGTCTGTCCGCCTCCTGTGTGGAGGGTACCACCGCCAGCTGAGACTGACTGTACTTCATGGTTATCATGGTGATTAACAGGTCGCTCCAGCTATGCCTGTCAAAACCACAAACCCTGTCGCCCGCTATGACCACTCTCTAGAACCCCTCTCCTCCCTTCTTCTCTCCACTCTCCTTTCCTCCCTTCTTCTCTCCTCTCTTCTTCTCTCCTCCCTTCTTCTCTTCTCTCCTCTCTTCTCTCTTCTCCTCTCTCTCCTCCCTTCTCCTCTCCTCTCCTCTCTTCTTCTCTCCTCCCCTTCTTCTCTCTTCTTCTCTCCTCCCTTCTTCTGTCATCCCTTCTCTTCTTCTCTCCTCCCTTCTCTCTTCTCCTCTCTCTCCTCCCTTCTCCTCTCCTCTCCTCTCTTCTTCTCTCCTCCCTTCTTCTCTCTTCTTCTCTCCTCCCTTCTTCTGTCATCCCTTCTCTTCTTCTCTCCTCCCTTCTCTTCTTCTCTCCTCCCTTCTTCTCTCTTCTTCTCTCCTCCCTTCTTCTCTCCTCCCTTCTTCTCTCCTCCCTTCTTCTCTCCTCTCTTCTCTACCCTCCTCCCTTCTTCTCTCCTCCCCTCCTCTCTTCTTCTCTCCTCCCTTCTTCTCTCCTCCCTTCTTCTCTCCTCTCTTCTCTACCCTCCTCCCTTCTTCTCTCCTCTCCTCCTCTCTTCTTCTCTCCTCTCCTCCCTTCTTCTCTCCTCTCCTCCTCCCTTCTTCTCTCCTCTCTCCTCTCCTCCCCTCTTCTTCTCTCCTCTCCTCCCTTCTCTCCTCTCCTCCTTTCTTCTCTCCTCTCTCCTTTCCTCCCTTCTTCTCTCCTCTCCTCCCTTCTTCTCTCCTCCCTTCTTCTCTCCTCTCCTCCACTCCCTTCTTCTCTCCTCCCTTCTTCTCTCCTCCCTTCTTCTCTCCTCTCCTCTCCTCCCTTCTTCTCTTCTCTCTCCTTTCCTCCCTTCTTCTCTCCTCGCTTCTTCTCTCCTCTACTCCCTTCTTCTCTCCTCTCCTCCACCTAGCCCCTGCAGCACTACAGACAGTCTCAGCCAACACCCTCCTTTCCTTTCTCCTCTGCATTCTCTCCTCCTCCTCTCCTCTCCTCCCTTCTTCTCTCCTCTCTTCTCTACCCTCCTCCCTTCTTCTCTCCTCTCCTCCTCTCTTCTTCTCTCCTCTCCTCCCTTCTTCTCTCCTCTCCTCCTCCCTTCTTCTCTCCTCTCTCCTCTCCTCCCCTCTTCTTCTCTCCTCTCCTCCCTTCTCTCCTCTCCTCCTTTCTTCTCTCCTCTCTCCTTTCCTCCCTTCTTCTCTCCTCTCCTCCCTTCTTCTCTCCTCCCTTCTTCTCTCCTCTCCTCCACTCCCTTCTTCTCTCCTCCCTTCTTCTCTCCTCCCTTCTTCTCTCCTCTCCTCTCCTCCCTTCTTCTCTTCTCTCTCCTTTCCTCCCTTCTTCTCTCCTCGCTTCTTCTCTCCTCTACTCCCTTCTTCTCTCCTCTCCTCCACCTAGCCCCTGCAGCACTACAGACAGTCTCAGCCAACACCCTCCTTTCCTTTCTCCTCTGCATTCTCTCCTCCTCCTCTCCCACACTGCCCTGTTTCCATTCTGTCTGTATAAATATCATTCCTGAGGAAGGAGAGAGACAGAGGGGCACACTCGGGGTGTAGGAGTATTTAAAGTGTTAGGATTTCAGGAGCGTAGGAGTGTAGAGGACAGTCCTCTCTCCACACACTGGTATGGTACCTTAACACAGATAATAAACAGCTCCACTGTTCTGGAACCAAACATGGTAGAGGAGTTCCATTTCAGCACAGTCAGGCCATTCTGAGCATGAACCCCCCTTCATCTCTCTCTTTCTCTGTCCACAGCCCAGCAACCACTCTTCACAGAACCACCATGGCAACCACACTAGTAGCTGAGAGAGAGAGAGAGAGAGAGAGAGAGAGAGAGAGAGAGAGAGAGAGAGAGAGAGAGAGAGAGAGAGAGAGAGAGGGGATAAGAAAGAGAGAGGGTGGTAGAAGAGGAGATGTATAGTCTGAAAGGAGTTGGCTGTGTAACTGTTGTAGCAACAGCTGTCTGGCCATCAGCAAGCAGTTAGGCCATGGCGGTATGTCTGTTGTGTGTGTGTGTGTGTGTGTGTGTGTGTGTGTGTGTGTGTGTGTGTGTGTGTGTGTGTGTGTGTGTGTGTGTGTGTGTGTGTGTGTGTGTGTGTGTGTGTGTGTGTGTGTGTGTGTGTGTGTGTGTGTGTGTGTGTGTGTTGTGGAGGCATGTGTGTGTTCGAGTATGAGCTTGTGTGCCAGCCCAGCTGTCTGTTCACAGTCCACAAGTGTGTGGGTGTGTGTGTGTGTGTGTGTATTCCTGTGTGTGTCATAGGCTAGCGTATGCCGAAACAGAGAGGTCTCCAAGGACGACATCCTCTGCTCTCAACAACAATGACAATGCCAACACACACACCAGGGCTTCCGTTAGGAAAATGTGGCTCTGGACATTTGACCAGCAGCAAATTATTGGTGTTTATTTTCAGGCGTAGATCAGCTTTAATATTGCAGATAGAATCTGGGGTTTTTTCAACGTAATGTCTGCATTATTTCCAATCCCTCATACATTTTTTTTTACAAACATTTTATTGTATTATTTTCCCATAACTCCACCACCCCTCCCCTAATTTGAGCAAATGAATGGACAACAATACTTAGGCTTCTACTTCCAGCTTATACCTACTATCTACATTAAGCACATGGTACATTTTACACTAGTTATCGATTTATTTTAGTCCCACCCTTGAGCTACCCTCAACCCTTCCCATCAACACCACCCACCCGCAGCACGCGCTCCAGCAGGTATATCTCACTGGTCACCATAACACCACCCACCTGTAGCACGCGCCCCAGCAGGTATATATCACTGGTCACCATAACACCACCCACCCGTAGCACGCGCTCCAGCAGGTATATCTCACTGGTCACCATAACACCACCCACCCGTAGCACGCGCTCCAGCAGGTATATCTCACTGGTCACCATAACACCACCCACCCGTAGCACGCGCTCCAGCAGGTATATCTCACTGGTCACCATAACACCACCCACCCGTAGCACGCGCTCCAGCAGGTATATCTCACTGGTCACCATAACAACACCCACCCGCAGCACGCGCTCCAGCAGGTATATCTCACTGGTCACCATAACACCACCCACCCGTAGCACGCGCTCCAGCAGGTATATCTCACTGGTCACCATAACACCACCCACCCGCAGCACGCGCTCCAGCAGGTATATCTCACTGGTCACCATAACACCACCCACCCGTAGCACGCGCTCCAGCAGGTATATCTCACTGGTCACCATAACACCACCCACCCGCAGCACGCGCTCCAGCAGGTATATCTCACTGGTCACCATAACACCACCCACCCGCAGCACGCGCTCCAGCAGGTATATCTCACTGGTCACCATAACACCACCCACCCGTAGCACGCGCTCCAGCAGGTATATCTCACTGGTCACCATAACAACACCCACCCGCAGCACGCGCTCCAGCAGGTATATCTCACTGGTCACCATAACACCACCCACCCGTAGCACGCGCGCCAGCAGGTATATCTCACTGGTCACCATAACACCACCCACCCGTAGCACGCGCTCCAGCAGGTATATCTCACTGGTCACCATAACACCACCCACCCGTAGCACGCGCTCCAGCAGGTATATCTCACTGGTCACCATAACACCACCCACCCGTAGCACGCGCTCCAGCAGGTATATCTCACTGGTCACCATAACACCACCCACACGCAGCACGCGCTCCAGCAGGTATATCTCACTGGTCACCATAACACCACCCACCCGCAGCACGCGCTCCAGCAGGTATATCTCACTGGTCACCATAACACCACCCACCCGCAGCACGCGCTCCAGCAGGTATATCTCACTGGTCACCATAACACCACCCACCCGCAGCACGCGCTCCAGCAGGTATATCTCACTGGTCACCATAACACCACCCACCCGCAGCACGCGCTCCAGCAGGTATATATCACTGATCACCATAACAACACCCACCCGCAGCACGCGCTCCAGCAGGTATATCTCACTGGTCACCATAACACCACCCACCCGTAGCACGCGCTCCAGCAGGTATATCTCACTGGTCACCATAACACCACCCACCCGCAGCACGCGCTCCAGCAGGTATATCTCACTGGTCACCATAACACCACCCACCCGCAGCACGCGCTCCAGCAGGTATATCTCACTGGTCACCATAACACCACCCACCCGTAGCACGCGCTCCAGCAGGTATATCTCACTGGTCACCATAACACCACCCACCCGTAGCACGCGCTCCAGCAGGTTTATCTCACTGGTCACCATAGCAACACCCACCCGCAGCACTCGCTCCAGCAGGTATATCTCACTGGTCACCATAGCAACACCCACCCGCAGCACGCGCTCCAGCAGGTATATCTCACTGGTCACCATAACACCACCCACCCGCAGCACGCGCTCCAGCAGGTATATCTCACTGGTCACCATAACACCACCCACCCGCAGCACGCGCTCCAGCAGGTATATATCACTGATCACCATAACAACACCCACCCGCAGCACGCGCTCCAGCAGGTATATCTCACTGGTCACCATAACACCACCCACCCGTAGCACGCGCTCCAGCAGGTATATCTCACTGGTCACCATAACACCACCCACCCGCAGCACGCGCTCCAGCAGGTATATCTCACTGGTCACCATAACACCACCCACCCGCAGCACGCGCTCCAGCAGGTATATCTCACTGGTCACCATAACACCACCCACCCGTAGCACGCGCTCCAGCAGGTATATCTCACTGGTCACCATAACACCACCCACCCGTAGCACGCGCTCCAGCAGGTTTATCTCACTGGTCACCATAGCAACACCCACCCGCAGCACTCGCTCCAGCAGGTATATCTCACTGGTCACCATAGCAACACCCACCCGCAGCACGCGCTCCAGCAGGTATATCTCACTGGTCACCATAACACCACCCACCCGTAGCACGCGCTCCAGCAGGTATATCTCACTGGTCGTCCCCAAAGCCAACACCTCATTTGGTCGCCTTTCCTTCCAGTTCTCTGCTGCCAGTGACTGGAACGAATTGCAAAAATCTCTGAAGTTGGAGACTTCCTAACTTTAAACATCAGCTACCTGAGCAGCTATCTGATCGCTGCAGCTGTACATAGTCCATCTGTAAATAGCCCACCCAATCTACCTACCTCATCCCCCATATTGTTTTTATTTACTTTTCTGCTCTTTTGCACACCAGTATCTCTACTTGCACATCATCATCTGCTCATTTATCACTCCAGTGTTAATCTGCTAAAATGTAATTACTTCGCTCCTATGGCCGATTTATTGCCTTACCTCCTCATGCCATTTGCACACACTGCATATAGACTTTCTTTTTTATATTGTGTTATTGACTGTATGTTTGTTTATTCCATGTGTAACTCTGTGTTGTTTGTGTCGTACTGCTTTGCTTTATCTTGGCCAGGTCGCAGTTGTAAATGAGAACTTGTTCTCAACTAGCCTACCTGGTTAAATAAAGGTGAAATCATTTTTTTATTTTAAATCTATCTCTGAAAACCATCCAGTTTGGATTTCTACTTCTATAGATTGTACAGATTGTGAATTAAAGATGAACATTTTTACTAAGAGTATTATTATACTATTGATTGAATGGCTATGGCTTTCAGATCAGCCAGTAGTGCTATCTGCAGACTTATCTCCAGGTTAATGTTGTGATTTCTCAGCCATTCCTGAACCTGCGACCAAACACCAAGCTACACATATATGAACAGTACCAAAACAAATGATGCAATGATTCTGTCTCTTCACAGCCACATCTGGACAACTGGGATGGTCGTATCCTCCACATAACATTCTATTGGTTGTATCCTCCACATAACATGCTATTGGTTGTATCCTCCACATAACATTCTACTGGTTGTATCCTCCACATAACATTCTACTGGTTGTATCCTCCACATAACATTCTATTGGTTGTATCCTCCACATAACATTCTACTGGTTGTATCCTCCACATAACATTCTATTGGTTGTATCCTCCACATAACATTCTACTGGTGGTATCCTCCACATAACATTCTACTGGTGTCATCCTCCACATAACATTCTACTGGTTGTATCCTCCACATAACATTCTACTGGTTGTATCCTCCACATAACATTCTACTGGTTGTATCCTCCACATAACATTCTACTGGTTGTATCCTCCACATAACATTCTACTGGTTGTATCCTCCACATAACATTCTACTGGTTGTATCCTCCACATAACATTCTACTGGTTGTATCCTCCACATAACATTCTACTGGTTGTATCCTCCACATAACATTCTACTGGTTGTATCCTCCACATAACATTCTACTGGTTGTATCCTCCACATAACATTCTACTGGTTGTATCCTCCACATAACATTCTATTGGTTGTATCCTCCACATAACATTCTATTGGTTGTATCCTCCACATAACATTCTATTGGTTGTATCCTCCACATAACATTCTACTGGTTGTATCCTCCACATAACATTCTACTGGTTGTATCCTCCACATAACATTCTACTGGTTGTATCCTCCACATAACATTCTATTGGTTGTATCCTCCACATAACATTCTACTGGTTGTATCCTCCACATAACATTCTATTGGTTGTATCCTCCACATAACATTCTACTGGTTGTATCCTCCACATAACATTCTATTGGTTGTATCCTCCACATAACATTCTATTGGTTGTATCCTCCACATAACATTCTACTGGTTGTATCCTCCACATAACATTCTATTGGTTGTATCCTCCACATAACATTCTATTGGTTGTATCCTCCACATAACATTCTACTGGTTGTATCCTCCACATAACATTCTATTGGTTGTATCCTCCACATAACATTCTACTGGTTGTATCCTCCACATAACATTCTACTGGTTGTATCCTCCACATAACATTCTACTGGTTGTATCCTCCACATAACATTCTACTGGTTGTATCCTCCACATAACATTCTACTGGTTGTATCCTCCACATAACATTCTACTGGTTGTATCCTCCACATAACATTCTATTGGTTGTATCCTCCACATAACATTCTATTGGTTGTATCCTCCACATAACATTCTATTGGTTGTATCCTCCACATAACATTATACTGGTTGTATCCTCCACATAACATTCTATTGGTTGTATCCTCCACATAACATTCTACTGGTTGCAAGAATTTGGTATAATCATTTCAATTGAAAAGCTCTAAGCTTTGAATTCAGCGTTGTTTTGTATATCAGTTCATAAACCACGTGCCAAGGAATCGTCACATCGAAAAACTATTTTGCAACCTGTATGGGGGCAGCATTTACATTTTCCGGACATTTAAGTAATTTAACCTGATGAGGGCGTACACCCACAGTGCTCAGGATGAAAGAAATCACATTTACATTATGGTAATTCATCTTAACAGAACATGCAACTTCAGGATGTAACGGCGTCTGTCCTTCCTATCAAATTCTGATGCTACTTTGAAGATGTTAGAATAACTGTCCACATTTACTTTTCCTCTGTCAACAAGACCATTACAGATTATCACTAGCCTGTCAATCTACAAACACCCATCGTAGAAAAGTTGACCTATTCTATTGGTCAGCTTGTCGTTCTGTGCAAAAAATAAATTGCCTATTCCAAACAGACTCTGGGACAGTTGTGGGACGATAGATCCCAAATTCATTCAACCAGTAGGCCTAGGCTACATAAACAAAACTTTAAAAAGCAATGAAGCTGATGCAACAGATCAGAACGTTTAGCGTATAATGTTTATAAACTATTATTTCGACACATCATAAGTGCAGCAATGCGTACAAGGCAGTAGGTTACGTGCGAATGTTCGTTCAATAATGGAATTAGCGGGAAAACACAGGGCAGCGCATATACGAGCGGTTTGATGTGACAGAGATGAAAATATCTGGCACATCAAATGTAGAAAGACAGGAGCTCTAAAGATGCAACAACTACATGGGTGCTAATATGACTAGGCTTGAAGTTTGGCTACTGGACAATGAAAGAAAGTTGATTTGAAAACCAATAAATAGAAATAGGCTACTGGTTTCAAGGCCATGTGAAATACTTTTTTGGCTAGGCTACTTTGAAGCAAGCCTCATAATATGATGTAAAACATTCAGGTTTCAAAAAATTAAGTAGGCTATATGTTTTGAAAATGCATACTGCCTCCAGCTCATTGCAAAGTAGTGTGTGACGTGCTGAAGCCTGGCTACCGTTGTCTATGGACTTGAATAGCGAATGGAAAGCACGCTTCAGTTACCAGTAAAAAAATAAATAAATAGTACCGTAATTTCCGGACTATTAAGCGCACCTGAATATAAGCCGCACCCACTGAATTTAAAAAAATAAATATTATTTTGAACATAAATAAGCCGCACATGTCTATAAGCTAATAGGCTTTAACGAAACACGGCTTGTAACAAAAATAAATAGGCTTTAACGAAACACGGCTTGTAACAAAAATAAATAGGCTTTAACAAAACACGGCTTGTAACAAAAATAAATAGGCTTTAACGAAACACGGCTTGTAACAAAAATAAATAGGCTTTAACGAAACACGGCTTGTAACAAAAAATAAATAGGCTTTAACGAAGCACGGCTTGTAACAAAAATAAATAGGCTTTAACAAAACACGGCTTGTAACAAAAATAAATAGGCTTTAACAAAACACGGCTTGTAACAAAAATAAATAGGCTTTAACAAAACACGGCTTGTAACAAAAAAAAAATAATTAGCAGTAAACAGTAGCCTACCAAGAAAGTCATTGGTCACCATCTTCCTTCTCCTGTGCACTGAAACCATCTCCTTCGGTGTCGGAGTTGAATAGCCTCAGAATTGCTTCATCCGATATTGGATCGTTTTCATTGTCACTCTCGTCACTTTCATCTGGAGGCAAATCCCCCGCTGAGCCCTCTTCAACACGCAGCAGTCCAGCCTTTCGAAACCCGTTGATGATAGTGGATTTTTTGACAATGCTCCACACTATCAGGACCCACTGGCAGACTTGACCATAAGTTGCTCTTCGCATGCGGCCCGTTTTAGTGAAGGATTTCTCCCCACTTGTCATCCAAGCCTCCCACTGAACATGAAGCGCCATCTTAAATGCACGATTTACACTGATGTCGAGTGGCTGCAAATACTTTGTTGTGCCCCCAGGAATCAGGGTGACAAAATGACTCCCGTAATCAGAATGATGGGAAGTTTGAGAGCGCTCGATTTAATCTAAACAGTAAACAAAAAAGTTGTTTGACCTTAACCCGTTCGGCAATTTCATTGGTCTAATGAAAGCTTCATGCCGCCAAAAAACTGAGCACGTCACAGAATGTGTTTTTTGGGGAAAAAAATTTGAAAGCGGGAAAAATCCATATATTAGCCGCGTCATTGTTTAAGCCGCGACGTTCAAAGCCTGGGAAAAAAGTTGCGGCTTATAGTCCGGAATTTACGGTAGCTCTTTTTAATTGTGGCCATAAAAACTGTTTTTAACACGCGATTGCATTTCGAATTGTTGTGCAATGATTGAGCTTATAAAAGCATGTTTCACTCCTGCAGCAACGTTTGAGGAGCTGTTTGAGGAGCTGCTTGAGGAGCTGTTTGAGGAGCTGTTTGA
>NW_025549677.1:0-9979 GCF_905237065.1 Salmo salar | reverse complement strand
GTTTAGTATTGTTACTGTTGGTATTGTGTGCATTTAGTATTGTTACTGTTGTGTTGTGTGCGTTGAGTATTGTTACTGTTGTGTATGTTTAGTATTGTTACTGTTATATTTGTGTACATTTAGTATTGTTACCGTTGTATTGTGTACATTTAGCATTGTTACGTGTGTTGTGTACGTTTAGTATTGGTACTGTGTTTGTGTACGTTTAGTATTGTTACTGTTGTGTTGTGTGGTTTAGTATTGGTACTGTTGTATTTTGTAAGTCTATTGTTACTGTTGTATTGTTTAGTTTAATATTGGTACTGATGTGTTGTTGTTTACATTTGCGATGGTCGACTATAAGCCGCAGCTTTTTCCCAGGCTTTGAACCTCGCGGCTTAAGCAATGGCCTTGGCTAATAATGATTTTCTTTCAATTCCACATTCTGTGACGTGCTCAGTTTTTGGCGGCATGAAGCTTTCATTAAACCAATGAAATTGCGAAACGGGTTATTATCAAACAACTTTTTGTTTACACTGTTTTAGATTAAATCGGCGCTCTCAAACTTCCCATCATTCTGATTACGGTAGTCATTTTGTCACCCTCATCATGGCAAAGACATGTCCCCAGTCCACCTGGCCATGCTGATGCTCCAGTTTCAACGCTGTTCTGCCTGCGGCTATGAACCCTACCTGTTCACGACGTGCTTGTTGCACCCTCGACAACTACTATGATTATTATTATTTACCAGACATTTTAACATCTTGACCATGTTCTGTTATAATATCCACCCGGCACAGCCAGAAGAGGACTGCCACCTCATAGCCTGGTTCCTCTCTAGGTTTCTTCTAGGTTTTTGGCCTTTCTAGGGAGTTTTTCCTAGGGAGTTCTTCCTAGCCACCGTGCTTCTTTCACATGCATTGCTTGCTGTTTGGGGTTTTTAGGCTGGGTTTCTGTACAGCACTTTTGAGATATCAGCTGATGTACGAGAAGGGCTATATAAATAAATTTGATTTGATTTGAAATGCATATATGCAGCTTTCAAGTTGAAGGCGATTGATCTGGCTGTTGGAAAAGGAAATAGAGCTGCTGCCCTGACTTGGTCTTAATGAGTCGATGATAAGACGTTGGAAACAGCAGCGTGAGGAATTGACTCAGTGCAAAAGACAACTAATGCTTACTGCAAATGTTTTATTTTTGTTACAATGCCTGTTTCGATTTAAAGCCACCTGTTCATTTGTTTCAATGTACCCGGTAGGCACCTGCGTATTTATAGACATGTGCGGCTTATTTATGTTCAAAATAATATTTTTGTTTTTAATTCAGTGGAGTGCGGCTTATATTCAGGTGCGCTTAATAGTCCGGAGAAATTACAGTAGTATTGTTACTATTGTATTGTATACATTTAGTATTGTTACTGTTGTAGTGTGTACCTTTGATATTGTTACTGGTGTATTGTATACGTTTAGTATTGTTTACTGTTGTATTGTGTAAGTCTATTGTTACTGTTGTATTGTGTACGTTTAGTATTGTTACTGTTGTATTGTATAAATCTATTGTTACTGTTGTGTTGTTATACGTTTAGTATTGTTACTGTTGAATTGTGTACGTTTGAAATGTTATTACTGTTGAATTGTATGCGTTTAGTATTGTTACTGTTGAATTGTATACGTTTAGTGTTGTTCTGTTGTATTGTATACATTTAGTATTGTTACTTGTGTATTGTGTGGGTTTAGTATTGTTACTGTTGTGTTGTTTTACGTTTAGTATTGTTACTGTTGTGTAAGTTTAGTATTGTTACTGTTGTGGGCGTTTGAGTATTGTTACTGTTGTGTTGTGTACGTTTAGTATTGTTTACTGTTGTGGACGTTTAGTATTATTGTTACTGTTGTATTGTGTAAGTTTAGTATTTATTACTGTTGTGTACGTTTAGTGTTGTTCGTTTTGTGTAGTCTACTTGGGGTTACTATTGTATTTGTCCTTTTTGTATTGTTCTGTTGTATTTCTTTGTTACTGTTTATTATGTTGTGTCGTTTAGTATTGTTACTGTTGAATTGTGTACGTTTAGTATTGTTTACTATTGAATTGTGTACGTTTAGTATTGTTACTGTTGAATTGTATACGTTTAGTATTGTTACTGTTGTACTTGTATACATTTAGTATTGTTACTTTGTATTGTGTGCGTTTAGTATTGTTACTAAGTTGTTTGTTTACGTTTAGTATTGTTACTGTTGTGTAAGTTTAGTAGTTGTTACTGTTGTGGACGTTTAGTATTGTTACTGTTAAGTGTTGTGTACGTTTAGTATTGTTACTGTTGTGGACTGTTTAGTATTGTTACTGTTGTATGTTGTGTAGTTTAAGTATTATTACTGTTGTGTAAGTTTAGTATTGTTACTGTTGTATTGTGTAAGTTTAGTATTGTTACTGTTTATTATGCAAAGTTATATTGTTACTGTTGTGTAAAGTTTAGTATTGTTACTGTTGCATTGTATAAGTTTTAGTATTGTTACTGTTGCATTGTATAGTTTAGTATTGTTGCTGTTCATTATCATAAGTTTAGTATTATTACTGTTGTTGTAAGTTTAGTATTGTTACTGTTGTGTAAGTTTAGTATCGTTACTGTTGTCGTAAGTTTAGTATTGTTACTGTTGTATTGGTATAAGTTTAGTATTGTTACTGTTGTATTGTAAGTTTAAATTGTTACTGTTGTATGTTTAGTATTGTTACTGTTGTATAAGTTTAGTATTTGTTACTGTTGTGTAAGTTTAGTATTGTTACTGTTGTATTGTATAAGTTTAGTATTGTTACTGTTGTATTGTATAAGTTTAGTATTGTTACTGTTGTGTAAGTTTAGTATTGTTACTGTTGTGCTTAAGTTTAGTATTGTTACTGTTGTGTAAGTTTAGTATTGTTACTGTTGTGTTGTTACGTTTAGTCTTGTCAGGTTTTTTTCATCTGCGTGCAGTTTTTGTAGGGATGTCGAAGTTTCCTATATGATCAATATCATTCCTCTCCAGGCTGTAGTTTGCGACGTCTCACATCAAATCTACTGCAGCATCTTTCTCTGTTCTACTGGCCAGTACTGGGTTGGGTTGACAGAGTATTGCAGGCACTCAGCCTCTCTCTCTCTCTCTCTCTACTGTTCTACTGGCCAGTACAGGGTTGGGTTGACAGAGTATTATAGTATCAGCCTCTCTCTCTCTCTCTGTTCTACTGGCCAGTACTGGGTTGGGTTGACAGAGTATTGTAGTATCAGCCTCTCTCTCTCTGTTCTACTGGCCAGTACTGGTTGGGTTGACAGAGTATTATACTATCAGCCTCTCTCTCTCTCTGTTCTACTGGCCAGTACTGGGTTGGGTTGACAGAGTATTGTAGTATCAGCCTCTCTCTCTGTTCTACTGGCCAGTACTGGGTTGGAGTGACAGAGTATTATACTATCAGCCTCTCTCTCTCTCGTTCTACTGGCAATACGTTCGGGTTGACAGAGTATTGTAGTATCAGCCTCTCTCTCTGTTCTACTGGCCAGTACTGGGTTGGGTTGACAGAGTATTGTAGTATCAGCCTCTCTCTCTCTCTCTGTTCTACTGGTCAGCGAGGGTTGGGTTGACAGAGTATTGTAGTATCAGCCTCTCTCTCTCTCGTTCTACTGGTCAGTACTGGGTTGGGTTGACAGAGTATTGTAGTATCAGCCTCTCTCTCTCTGTTCTACTGGTCAGTACAGGGTTGGGTTGACAGAGTATTATAGTATCAGCCTCTCTCTCTCTGTTCTACTGGCCAGTACAGGGTTGGGTTGACAGAGTATTGTAGTATCAGCCTCTCTCTCTCTGTTCTACTGGTCAGTACAGGTTGTTGACAGAGTATTGTAGTATCAGCCTCTCTATCTCTCTGTTCTACTGGCCAGTACTGGGTTGGGTTAACAGAGTATTGTAGTATCAGCCTCTCTCTCTCTCTCTCTCTCCTGTTCTACGCCAGTACTGGGTTGGGTTGACAGAGTACTTGTAGTATCAGCCTCTCTCTCTCTCTCTCTCTCTGTTCTACTGGTCAGTACAGGGTTGGGTTGACAGAGTATTGTAGTATCAGCCTCTCTCTCTCTCTGTTCTACTGGTCAGTACAGGGTTGGGTTGACAGAGTATTGTAGTATCAGCCTCTCTCTCTCCTGTTCTACTGGTCAGTACTGGGTTGGGTTTGACATATTGTAGTATCAGCCTCTCTCTCTCTCTCTGTTCTACTGGTCAGTACAGGGTTGGGTTGACAGAGTATTGTAGTATCAGCCTCTCTCTCTCTGTTCTACTGGTCAGTACTGGGTTGGGTTGACAGAGTATTGTAGTATCAGCCTCTCTCTCTCTCTCTGTTCTACTGGCCAGTACTGGGTTGGGTTGACAGAGTATTGTAGTATCAGCCTTTCTCTCTCTGTTCTACCGGTCAGTACAGGTTGGGTTGACCGGTATTATAGTATCAGCCTCTCTCTCTGTTCTACTGGCCAGTACTGGAGTTGGGTTGACAGAGTATTGTAGTATCAGCCTCTCTCTCTCTCTCTCTCTCTCTGTTCTACTGGTCAGTACAGGGTTGGGTTGGACAGAGTATTATAGTATCAGCCTCTCTCTCTCTCTGTTCTACTGGCCAGTACTGGGTTGGGTTGACAGAGTATTGTAGTATCAGCCTCTCTCTCTCTCTCTCTGTTCTACTGGCCAGTACAGGGTTGGGTTGACAGAGTATTGTAGTATCAGCCTCTCTCTCTCTCTCTCTCTCGTTCTAGTGGCCAGTACTGGGTTGGGTTGACAGAGTATTATAGTATCAGCCTCTCTCTCTCTCTCTGTTCTACTGGTCAGTACTGGGTTGGGTTGACAGAGTATTATAGTATCAGCCTCTCTCTCTCTCTGTTCTACTGGTCAGTACAGGGTTGGGTTGACAGAGTATTGTAGTATCAGCCTCTCTCTCTCTCTGTTCTACTGGCCAGTACTGGGTTGCCGGTTGACAGAGTATTGTAGTATCAGCCTCTCTCTCTCTCGGTTCTACTGGTCAGTACTGGGTTGGGTTGACAGAGAATTGTAGTATCAGCCTCTCTCTCTCTCTCTCTCTGTTCTACTGGCCAGTACTGGGTTGGGTTGACAGAGTATTATAGTATCAGCCTCTCTCTCTCTGTTCTACTGGTCAGTACTGGGTTGGGTTGACAGAGTATTGTAGTATCAGCCTCTCTCTCTCTCTGTTCTACTGGCCAGTACTGGGTTGGGTTGACAGAGTATTATACTATCAGCCTCTCTCTCTCGTTCTACTGGCCAGTACAGGGTTGGGTTGACAGAGTATTATAGTATCAGCCTCTCTCTCTCTGTTCTACTGGCCAGTACTGGGTTGGGTTGACAGAGGTATTGTAGTATCAGCCTCTCTCTCTCTGTTCTACTGGCCAGTACTGGGTTGGGTTGACAGAGTATTGTAGTATCAGCCTCTCTCTCTCTCTGTTCTACTGGCCAGTACAGGGTTGGGTTGACAGAGTATTGTAGTATCAGCCTCTCTCTCTCTCTCTCTGTTCTACTGGCCAGTACAGGTTGGGTTGACAGAGTATTGTAGTATCAGCCTCTCTCTCTGTGCTCCCTAGCTCTCATTGACTATGCATGTTGCACATCATCAATTTTTCCGATCTTTCCAAAAAATAACACAGAGGGCCTCATTTACACCTGAGTGAGCCGTTGACAATGGGTGCTCAATCTGTCCCATAGAGAACAGAGTGTTACAGAGCCTTCTCATCTATCCCGAGCACCCTCTCTGCAACAAAGAGCTGCTTAATTAGCATGCATTCATTTCACTGCTGTACCCATCCCCTAATGCACAACCACTTTGTCTGCGCCTCATCAAAGAAATTGCTAATTACCTTACAATGTCAGAAATGGCATCCGAGCGACACACACCTTTCACAAAGCAGTTCAAAGAAGACAGAGGACAGGAGACAGAGGACAGGAGACACAGGACAGGAGACAGAGGACAGAACAGGGGACAGGAGCAGAGGACAGGAGACAGAGGACAGAGACAGAGGACAGGGAGAGGGGTCAGGTTTGTGTCAAGGGAGAAAGGTTTGTTTTGGGTTAGATCAGGGCTGTCAAACATACAGCCCATGGTTTGAGTAAAAAGAATTACATATACAGTGAGGGGAAAAAAGTATTTGATCCCCTGCTGATTTTGTACGTTTGCCCACTGACAAAGAAATGATCAGTCTACTCAATTTTAATGATAGGTTTATTTGAACAGTGAGAGACAGAATAACAACAACAAAAATCCAGAAACCGTTGTCAAAAATGTTATAAATTGATTTGCATTTTTAATGAGGGAAATAAGTATTTGACCTCTCCAATCAGAAAGATTTACCTGGCTCCCAGGTGTCTTTTATACAGGTAACGAGCTGAGATTAGGAGCACACTCTTAAGGGGAGTACCTATTCTCAACTATGCCACCATGTAGACCTGGGCCTGCCTTAGCCCTGACCTGCTGCCTGACTATAGCCATCCCCAGTACTGCAGACTGGAGCTGGACCTGCTGCCTGACATAGCCAATCCCGGTACTGTAGACTGGAGCTGGACCTGCTGCACTGTAGCCTGACATAGCCATCCCCAGTACTGTAGACTGTAGCTGGACCTGCTGCCTGACCATAGCCATCCCCAGTACTGTAGACTGGAGCTGGACCTGCTGCCTGACATAGCCATCCCCAGTACTGTGGACTGGACCTGCTGCCTGTACCGCCGGTACAGCCATCCCCAGTACTGTAGACTGGACCTGCTGCCTGTAGCCTGACATAGCCATCCCCAGTACTGTAGACTGGAGCTGGACCTGCTGCTAACCTGAGCCTGACATAGCCATCCCCAGTACTTGCAGAACTGGAGCTGGACCTGCCTGTAGCCTGACATAGCCATCCCCAGTACTGTAGACTGGAGCTGGACCTGCTGCCTGTAGCCTGACATAGCCATCCCCAGTACTGTAGACTGGAGCTGGACCTGCTGCCATAGCCTGACATACATTCCCCAGTACTGCAGACTGAAGCTGTGGACCTGCTGCCTGTACCTCATTATCAGCCATCCCCAGTACTGTAGACTGGAGCTGGACCTGCTGCCTGTAGCCTGACATAGCCATCCCCAGTACTGCAGACTGGAGCTGGACTGCTGCCTGTGGCATCCCCAGTACTGTAGACTGGAAGGCTGGACCTGCTGCCTGACATGGCCATCCCCGTACATGCAGACTGGAGCTGGACCTGCTGCCTGTGAGCTGACATAGCCATCCCCAGTACTGTAGACTGGAGCTGGGCCTGCTGCCTGTAAGCGTGACGCTAGCCATCCCCAGTACTGCAGACTGGAGCTAAGGCCTGCTGCCTGTAGCCTGAGCATAGCCATCCCCAGTACTGTAGACTGGAGCTGGGCCTGCTGCCTGTGCCTGACTATAGCCATCCCCCAGTACTGCAGACTGGAGCTGGGCCTGCTGCCTGTGGTGCTGACATAGCCATCCCCAGTACTGCAGACTGGAGCTGGGCCTGCTGCCTGTAGCCTGACATAGCCATCCCCAGTACTGTAGACTGGAGCTGGACCTGCTGCCTGACATAGCCATCCCCAGTACTAGCAGACTGGAGCTGGACCTGCTGCCTGTAGCCAGAACATAGCCATCCCCAGTACTGCAGACTGGAGCTGGGCCTGCTGCCTGACATAGCCATCCCCAGTACCTGAGACTGGAGCTGGGCCTGCTGCCTGTAGCCTGACAAGCCATCCCCAGTACTGTAGACTGGAGCTGGGCCTGCTGCCTGTAGCCTGACATAGCCATCCCCAGTCACAGACTGGAGCTGGACCTGCTGCCCCTGTAGCCTGACATAGCCATCCCCAGTACTGTAGACTGGAGCTGGACCTGCTGCCTGTAGCCTGACATATCCATCCCCAGTACTTAGACTGGAGCTGGGCCTGCTGCCTGTAGCCTGACATAGCCATCCCCAGTACTGCAGACTGGAGCTGGGCCTGCTGCCTGTAGCCTGACATAGCCATCCCCAGTACTGTAGACTGGAGCTGGGCCTGCTGCCTGTAGCCTGACATAGCCATCCCCAGTACTGGTGTGTAGACTGGAGCTGGACCTGCTGCCTGTAGCCTGACATAGCCATCCCCAGTACTGTAGACTGGAGCTGGACCTGCCTGTAGCCTGACATAGCCATCCCCAGTACTGTAGACTGGAGCTGGGCCTGCTGCCTGTAGCCTGACATTGCCATCCCCAGTACTGTAGACTGGAGCTGGGCCCGCTGCCTGTCAGCCTGACATAGCCATCCCCACTACTGCAGACTGGAGCTGGGCCTGCTGCCTGTAGCTTGACATAGCCATCCCCAGTACTGTAGACTGGAGCTGGGCCTGCTGCCTGTAGCCTGACAAGCCATCCCCAGTACTGTAGACTGGAGCTGGGCCTGCTGCCTGCCAGCCTGACATAGCCATCCCCAGTACTGCAGACGGAGCTGAACCTGCTGCCTGTGGCGGCTCGACATAGCCATCCCCAGTACTGTAGACTGGAGCTGGGCCTGCTGCCTGTAGCCTGACATAGCCATCCCCAGTACTGTAGAGCTGAGCTGGGCCTGCTGCCAGTAGCCTGGACATAGCCATCCCCAGTACTGTAGACTGGAGCTGGGCCTGCCTGTAGCCTGACACAGCCATCCCCAGTACTGTAGACTGAGCTGGGCCTGCTGCCTGTAGCCTGACATAGCCATCCCCAGTACTGTAGACTGAGCCAGCCTGCTGCCTGTAGTCTGACATAGCCATCCCCAAAGTACTGTAGACTGGAGCTGGGCCTGCTGCCTGTAGCCTGACATAGCCATCCCCAGTACTGTAGACCTGAGCTGGGCCTGCTGCCTGTAGCCTGATCTGACTTCACGGTTTATGCTCAGCCTCTTGCTGAATGCTGAAGCTTATTATGGCACCCTATTCCCTTATAGCATCACTGCAAATAAGTACAGCGCTGTATAAAAAATAAAATTTATTTTGGGACAGAGCCAGACAGTTAATGAAATGTCATCAGGTCTTTAGCTGCAGCAAAACTCTTCCAACAAAAATACTTTCCATTTGACCGGCCACATGAAGACACAATTGCCAACTATCCAGCCCTGTTTGTGTTTTTACAAGGTAGGGGAATCAAACGTGTGCAATCAAACACGCTTTGATCTTTCTTAATCAAAGTGAAGACGCAGGGTTGCCTCTACCCTGCACCGAACTCCTCTGAGTCCTCATAATGATACAGATGGGTTACGTCCAGCTAATTAGATAAGTGGGAAGTAGGTGAGTGCTGCATACAGTTCACGTCCGTATTCTTAGCCAAATAAAGTCAGGCTTTATTTGGCTCATTTGGGCAAAACCTGGTCATTACCGCCTCAGCTATGGTCACAGACAGTCCTCTGGTCTGTAGTCTGACGCCGAATAGCAGCACTAGTTATTAGCATGCCTAACAAATGTTTTACTCCCCTAGCCCACTCTGCCCTTGCCTTCTGAATTCATTTAATTAATATGAAAACGGCTTCACATATTCATTTGACGACTTGGAACACTAATTGAATTGAGGTTACAAAAGAGCCTCTCAGAAAAGAAGGAAACTCTCCCAGTAATTGAATGTTCCGGCGTGTTTGAGTTCTGATTCATTTGCCTCCGTCCCTCTTTCTCTCCCTCTCTGTCTCTCTGTAGTGTCTGTGTGTCAGACTGCTGATAGGTGGGACCATGGTAGAGGGCATCAGAGCCTGACCTGTCCTCGTTCGCTGCAGCTCAACACACTGATCTCACAGTCAGGGACCACAGAAACAGAAAGAGAGAGACAGGCCACACTCTGGATGCTCCTCAGACCATCTGAGGTCATACGTGTTTTCATCAAACTGAATTATACCATGAACACAAAAGGTACATGTGTTTCTGTGTGAGTGCTGGGGTGGACCGAGCTGGGCTCTCTAACCTGGTTCTCCTGCCTCTGGGAACTAACACAAGCTGCTCCTGGAACCAATCTGTTGTAATTA
>NW_025549676.1:0-10350 GCF_905237065.1 Salmo salar | reverse complement strand
ACATGCTAAACCAGTGTAGCTATGTATATATTCACTGTAATGTAAGTCAATCTTAAAACAGAATATTAATAGTGAAATCGACATTAAAACCACAGAATATGGTCTAAAGTAGTTACTACGGAGGGTGGTAGGGTGCTATTTGGGATGCTTCACATTAAAAAGAGAGATGAGAATAGAGGAGGTACAGTAAGGAGTGTTCCCTCCCTCCTCCCTCCCCCTCCCTTGCTCCTCCTTCCTCCCTCCCTCCCCTCCTCCTCCCTCCCTCCCTCCTAAGGATCGGAGCGAACCGACTGGGGCCAAGTTTGAAAAGATTAATGGGCTATGACAACAGCCACCTGAGGGAAAAGTTTTTGCAATATTTCTGAGTTGTGCTGATGTGTGGAGAGGAGTGATAGAGAGTAGAGAGAGCAGAGAGGAGCTGAGAGAGTGAAGAGAGAAGAAGAGAGAGAGAGCTGAGAGAGCAGAGAGAAGAGAGAGAGAAGAGAAGAAAGTGAGAGAGAAGAGAGCAGAGAGCAGAGAGGAGCGAGAGAGTGAAGAGAGAAAGAGAGAGAGAGAAGAGAGAGAGAAGAGAAGAGAGAGCAGAGAGAGAAGAGAGAGCAGAGAGAGAGCTGAGAGAGCAGAGAGAGAGAAGAGAGAGAAGAGAGAGCAGAGAGAGAAGAGAGAAGAGAGAGCAAGAGAGAGAAGAGGAGAGAAGAGAACAGAGCTGAGAGAGCAGAGAGAGAGAAGAGAGAGAAGAGAACAGAGAGAGCTGAGAGGCAGAGAGGGAAGAGAGGGAGGGAGGCGAGAGAGAGCAGAGAGGGAGAGAGAGAGAGCAGAGAGAAGAGAAAGCAGAGAGAGTAGAGAGAGAAGAGAAGGGAGAGCTGCAGAGAGCAGAGAGAGAAGAGAGAGCTGCAGAGAGCGAGAGAGCAGAGAGAGAAGAGATAACAGAAAGAGCAGAGAGGAGAGAGCAGAGAGAGAATAGAGAGCTGGGAGAGAGCAGACAGAGAGAGCTGAGAGAAAGAGAGAGAAGAGAAGAAGTGCTGCAGAGAGCTGAGAGAGAGAGAGGAGAGGATTGATGAGAGGAGCAACAAAGAAGGCAAGGCCCGAACCCTAAAGTATACCCAGTAGCCTGATTGTCTGTCCCTCAGTCTGGTAGCCTGGTTATATCTGTACATTCTTCATCCACATTACCTCTGGACTGAATGCCTGACTGGGTGACTGCCTGGCTGGGTGACTGGCTGACTGCCTGACTGCCTGACTGGGTGACTGCCTGACTGCCTGGCTGGGTGACTGCCTGACTGCCTGACTGCCTGGCTGGGTGACCTGCCTGACTGCCTGACTGCCTGACTGGGTGACTGGGTGACTGGCTGACTGCTGACTGCCTGACTGGGTGACTGGGTGACTGCTTGGCTGCGTGACTGCCTGACTGCCTGGCTGGGTGACTGCCTGACTGCCTGACTGCCTGACTGGCTGACTGCCTGACTGCCTGACTGGGTGACTGGGTGACTGCCTGACTGCCTGGCTGGGTGACTGCCTGACTGCCTGGCTGGGTGACTGCCTGACTGCCTGACTGGGTGACTGGGTGACTGCCTCGACTGCCTGGCTGGGTGACTCGCCCTGACTGCATGACTGGCTGCCTGACTGCCCTGACTGCCTGACTGACTGCATGACTGCCTTACTGCGCTTACTGCCTGACGGCTGACTGCTCCTTGGCTGGGTGACTGCCTGACTGCCTGACTGGCTGACTGCCTGGCTGGGTGACTGCCTGACTGGCTGACTGCCTGGCTGGCTGACTGGCAGACATCATGTTTCCTGTATGTACAGTAAAGGCTGGCTTTTTAAAGGAACGTGTTTTAGGACATAAAAACTATAACATATTTTTTCTGATTGAGTTTTATCTGCTGTATGAGTGAATGATGTACTGAAGTGATAGCTGCTGAAAGACGATCAACTTCAGTTTAACAACAACACGTTTCACTTCTGTCTCGGGAAGCATATCCTGCTCACTGCAACCTGCTGTATCATCTCTGCTGTAACGTAAGACTATTGTCCTGTATCACTGCTGGAGCAGAGGGGAGATTGTTAGGGGCTTGTACCTGCTTTGGCCAAAATCATCTGCTTTATAGCTTCAGGTTTGGGACCTTTTGGTCCGGTTTCCTGGACACAGATTGCGACTCGGTCTTGGGACTAATAAAGCGTTAGTCAGTGGAGAATCTCTGTGTCCGAAACGGCCCCATCAATGTCTAGGTGGGTGAACAGGAAGTGAGGTGCATCGTGGGATTGTTGGGATGTGAATACTGTCTAACTATCGAGACTATTGACTTTTTAAGGGAGGGAACCAGGATGTGAAACAACAAACATGAATACGCTCCTTCTCCCTCTTAGTCCCTTAGTCTCTTAGTCCCTTAGTCCCTTAGTCTCTTAGTCCCTTAGTCTCTTAGTCTCTTAGTCCCTTAGTCCCTTAGTCTCTTAGTCCCTTAGTCCCTTAGTCTCTTAGTCCACTTAGTCTCTTAGTCCTTTAGTCCCTTAGAGTCCCTTAGTCCCTTAGTCTCTTAGTCCTCAGTCTCTTAGTCCCTTAGTCTCTTAGTCCCTTAGTCCCTTAGTCTCTTAGTCCAGTAGTCTCTTAGTCCTCTTAGTCCCTGGATCAACAGTCAAGCTCATTTGTCACCTTGTCTTTCATTCTTTCAGATCCATCCGTGTTAAAGTAAGTTAAAGTTATTGGTGGCTGCTGTCCACCTGTCTACCACAATACAGAATAACACAGTTATAACTCTGTTAAATTAATCCCCTGTCCACTGTCTACATTACAGAATAACACAGTTATAACTCTGTTAAATTAAGCTGCTGTCCACTGTCTACATTACAGAATATCGCTAGTTATAACTCTGTTAAATTTTAAGCCGCTGTCCACTGTCTTACATTACAGAATAACACAGTTATAACTCTGTTAAATTAAGCTGCTGTCCATGTCTACATTACAGAATATCACAGTTATAACTCTGTTAAATTAAGCTGCTGTCCACCGTCTACATTACAGAATATCACAGTTATAACTCTGTTAAATTAAGCTGCTGTCCACTGTCTACATTACAGAATATCACGGTTAGTAACTCTGTTAAATTAAGCTGCTGTCCACCGTCTACATTACAGATAACACAGTTATAACTCTGTTAAATTAAGCTGCTGTCCACTGTCTACATTACAGAATATCAAGCAGTTATAACTCTGTTAATTTAATCCCCTGTCCACTGTCTACATTACGGAGAATATCACAGTTATAACTCTGTTAAATTAAGCTCTGTCCACTGTCTACATTTACAGAATACACAGTTGGTAACTCTGTTAAATTAATCCTGTCCACTGTCTACATTACAGAATAACACAGTTATAACTCTGTTAAATTAATCCCCTATCCACTGTCTACATTTAAGCAGAATATCACAGTTAATACTCTGTTATAATTCTGCTGTCCACTGTCTACATTACAGAATATCACAGTTATAACTCTGTTAAATTAATCCCCCCTGTCCACTGTCTAAACATTACAGAATATCACAGTTATAACTCTGTTAGAATTAAGCTGCTGTCCACCGTCTACATTACAGAATATCACAGTTATAACTCTGTTAAATTAATCCCCTGTCCACTTCTACATTACAGGAATATCGTTATAACTCTGTTAAATTAATCCCCTGTCCACTGTCTACATTACAGAATAACACAGTTATAACTCTGTTAAATTAATCCCCTGTCCACTGTCTACATTACAGAATAACACAGTTATAACTCTGTTAAATTCAGCTGCTGTCCACTGTCTACATTACAGAATATCACAGTTATAACTCTGTTAAATTAAGCCGCTGTCCACTGTCTACATTACAGAATAACACAGTTATAACTCTGTTAGAATTAAGCTGCTGTCCACTGTCTGCATTACAGAATATCACAGTTATAACATCTGTTAAATTAAGCTGCTGTCCACCGTCTACATTCAGAATATCGCCCAGTTATAACTCTGTTAAATTAAGCTGTTAACGTCCACTGTCTACATTACAGAATATCACAGTTATAACTCTGTTAAATTAGCTGCTGTCCACCGTCTACATTACAGAATAACACAAGTTATAACTCTGTTAAATTAAGCTGCTGTCCACTGTCTACATTACAGAATATCCGCAGTTATAACTCTGTTAAATTAATCCCCTACCACTGCTCTACATTACAGAATATCACAGTTATAACTCTGTTAAATTAAGCTGCTGTCCACTGTCTACATTACAGAATAACACAGTTATCAACTCTGTTACAAATTAATCCCTGTCCACTGTCTACATTACAGATCAACACAGTTATAACTCTGTTAAATTAATCCCTGTCCACTGTCTACATTGGCAGAATATCACAGTTAATACTCTGTTAAATTAAGCTGCTGTCCACCCTGTCTACATTACAGAATATCACCAGTTATAACTCTGTTCTAAATTAATCCCCTGTCCACTGTCCATTACAGAATATCACAAGTTATAACTCTGTTAGAATTAAGCTGCTGTCCCACCGAGTCCATTACAGAATATCACAGTTATAACTCTGCTTAAATTAATCCCCTGTCCACTGTCTACATTACAGAATATCACAGTTATAACTCTGTTAAATTAATCCCCTGTCCACTGTCCACATTACAGAATAACACAGTTATAACTCTGTTAAATTAATCCCCTGTCCACTGTCTACATTACAGAAAATCACGTTATAACTCTGTTAAATTAATCCCCTGTCCACTGTCTACATTGTACAGAATATCACAGTTATAACTCTGTTAAATTAATCCCCTGTCCACTGTCTACATTACAGAATAACACGGTTATAACTCTGTTAGAAATTAGCTGCTGTCCACCGTCTACATTACAGAATACAGTTATAACTCTGTTAAGATTAAGCTGCTGTCCACTGTCTACATTACAAGAAATATCGCAGTTATAACTCTGTTAAATTAAGCCGCTGTCCACTGTCTACATTACAGAATAACATGTTGGTAACTCTGTTAAATTCAGCTGCTGTCCACTGTCTACATTACAGAATATCACAGTTATAACTCTGTTAAATTAAGCTGCTGTCCACCATCCATTACAGAATATCACAGTTATAACTCTGTTAAATTAAGCTGCTGTCCACTGTCTACAAACAGAATATCACATTATGAACTCTGTTAAAATTAAGCTGCTGTCCACCGTCTACATTACAGAATAACACAGTTATAACTCTGTTAGAATTAAGCTGCTGTCCACTGTCTACATTACAGAATATCACAGTTATAACTCTGTTAAATTAATCCCCTGTCCACTGTCTACATTACAGAATATCACAGTTATAACTCTGTTAAATTAAGCTGCTGTCCACCGTCTACATTACAGAATATCGCCAGTTATAACTCTGTTAAATTAATCCCCTGTCCACTGTCTACATTACGAATATCACAGTTATAACTCTGTTAAATTAATCCCCTGTCCACTGTCTACATTACAGAATAACACAGTTATAACTCTGTTAAATTAATCCCCCCCTGTCCACTGTCTACATTACAGAATATCACAGTTATAACTCTGTTAAATTAAGCTGCTGTCCACTGTCTACATTACAGAATACCCAGTTATAACTCTGTTAAAATTAATCCCCCCTGTCCACTGTCTACATTACAGAATAACACAGTTATAACTCTGTTAAATTAATCCCCTGTCCACTGTCTACATTACAGAATATCACAGTTAATACTCTGTTAAATTAAGCTGCTGTCCACTGTCTACATTGCGGAATTCCCAGTTATAACTCTGTTAAATTAATCCCCTGTCCACTGTCTACATTACAGAATATCACAGTTAAGTAACTCTGTTAAATTAAGCTGCTGTCCACCGTCTCCATTACAGAATATCACAAAGTTATAACTCTGTTAAATTAATCCCCTGTCCACTGTCTACATTACAGAATATCACAGTTAATAACTCTGGTTAAATTAATCCCCTGTCCACTGTCTACATTACAGAATAACACAGTTATAACTCTGTTAAATTAATCCCTTGTCCACTGTCTACATTACAGAAAATCACAGTTATAACTCTGTTAAATTAATCCCCTGTCCACTGTCTACATTACAGAATATCACAGTTATAACTCTGTTAAATTAATCCCCTGTCCACTGTCTACATTACAGAATAACACAGTTATAACTCTGTTAAATTAAGCTGCTGTCCACTGTCTACATTACAGAATATCACAGTTATAACTCTGTTAAATTAATCCCCTGTCCACCGTCTACATTACAGAATATCACAGTTATAACTCTGTTAAATTAAGCTGCTGTCCAACGTCTACATTACAGAATATCACAGTTATAACTCTGTTAAATTAATCCCGGTCCACTGTCTACATTAGAGCAGAATATCACGTTATAACTCTGTTAAATTAATCCCCTGTCCACTGTCTACATTACTAGAATATCACAGTTATAACTCTGTTAAATTAAGCTGCTGTCCACTGTCTACATTACAGAATATCACAGTTAATAACTCTGTTAAATTAATCCCCCGTCCACTGTCTACATTACAGAATAACACAGTTATAACTCTGTTAAATTAAGCTGCTGTCCACTGTCTACATTACAGAATATCACAGTTATAACTCTGGTAAATTAAGCTGCTGTCCACTGTCTACATTACAGAATATCACAGTTATAACTCTGTTAAATTAAGCTGCTGTCCACTGTCTACATTACAGAATATCACGTTATAACTCTGTTAAATTAAGCTGCTGTCCACTGTCTACATTACAGAATATCACAGTTATAACTCTTTTAAATTAATCCCTGTCCACCGTCTACATTACAGAATATCACAGTTATAACTCTGTTAAATTAATCCCCTGTCCACTGTCTACGTTACAGAATAACACGTTATAACTCTGTTAAATTAATCCCCTGTCCACTGTCTACATTACAGAGTATCACAGTTATAACTCTGTTAAATTGCTGCTGTCCACTGTCTACATTACAGAATACAGTTATAACTCTGTTAAATTAATCCCCTGTCCACTGTCTACATTTACAGAATAACACAGTTATAACTCTGTTAAATTAATCCCCTGTCCACTATCTACATTACAGAATATCACAGTTATAACTCTGTTAAATTAAGCTGCTGTCCACCGTCTACATTACAGGGAATGTCTGTTACAACTCTGTTAAATTAATCCCCTGTCCACTGTCTACATTACAGAATATCACAAGTTCATAACTCTGTTAAATTAATCCCCTGTCCACTGTCTACATTACAGAATATCACAGTTATAACTCTGTTAAATTAATCCCTGTCCACTGTCTACATTACAGAATAACACAGTTATAACTCTGTTAAATTAATCCCCTGTCCACTGTCTACATTACAGAAAATCACAGTTATAACTCTGTTAAATTAATCCCCTGTCCACTGTCTATATTACAGAATATCACAGTTATAAATCTGTTAAATTAATCCTGTCCACTGTCTACATTACAGAATAACACAGTTATAACTCTGTTAAATTCAGCTGCTGTCCACTGTCTACATTACAGAATATCACAGTTATAACTCTGTTAAATTAATCCCCTGTCCACGTCTACATTACGAATATCACAGTTATAACTCTGTTAAATTAAGCTGCTGTCCACTGTCTACATTACAGAATATCACAGTTATAACTCTGTTAAATTAAGCTGCTGTCCACCGTCTACATTACAGAATATCACAGTTATAACTCTGTTAAATTAATCACGGGGTCCACTGTCTAGCATTACAGAATATCACGTTATAACTCTGTTAAATTAATCCCCTGTCCACTGTCCATTACAGAATATCACAGTTATAACTCTGTTAGAATTAAGCTGCTGTCCACTGTCTACATTACAAATATCACAGTTATAACTCTATTAAATTAATCCTATCCACTGTCTACATTACAGGAATAACACAGTTATAACTCCTGTTAAATTAAGCTGCTGTCCACTGTCTACATTACAGAATATCACCGTTATACTCTCTACTTAAAGATAAGCTTTCACATTCTGTCTACATTACAAATATCACAGTTATAACTCTGTTAAATTAGCTGCTGTCCACTCTATTACAGAATATCACAGTTATAACTCTATTTAAATTAAGCTGCTGTCCACTGTCTACATTACAGGTATTTATGTTATAACTCTTTTAAATTAAGCTGCTGTCCACCGTCTACATTACAGAATTATCACAGTTGTCTTTCTGTTAGAAATTAATCCTGTCCACTGTCTACATTACGGAATATCACAGTTATAACTCTGGCCCAGATTATGCTGCTGTCCACTGTCTACATTACAGAATATCACAGTTTATAACTCTGTTAAATTAATCCCCTGTCCCACTGTCCACATTGCAGAATATGATTATAACTCTGTTAAGAATTAAGCTGCTGTCCACTGTCTACATTACAGAATATCACAGTTATAACTCTGTTAAATTAATCCCCTGTCCACTGTCTACATTACAGAATAACACAGTTATAACTCTATTAATTCAATCCCCTGTCCACTGTCCATTACAGAATATCACAGTTATAACTCTGTTAAATTAAGCTGCTGTCCACTGTCCATTACAGAGACTAACACAGTTATAACTCTGTTAAATTAATCCCCTGTCCACTGTCTGCATTACAAATAACACAGTTATAACTCTGTTAAATTAATCCCCTATCCACTGTCTACATTACGAGATATGCCATTATAACTCTGTTAATTGCGCTGCTGTCCACTGTCTACATTACCAGAATAACACAGTTATAACTCATTAAATTAATCCTGTCCGCAATACTACATTACAGAATAACACAGTTTATAACTCTGTTAAAATATCCCTTCCTGTCTACATTACAGATTATCACAGTTATAACTCATTAAATTAAGCTGCTGTCTGTCTACATTACAGAATATCACAGTTATAACTCTGTTAAATTAAGCTGCTGTCCACTGTCTACATTACAAGAATATCACAGTTATAACTCATATAAAATTAATCCTCCCAATACATTGCAATATCACAGTTATAACTCTGTTAAATTAATCCCTGTCCTGTCTACATTACATCCCATGCAGTTATAGCTCTGTTAAATGAATCCCCTGTCCACCTCCTGCATTACAAAATATCACGTATATTGTTAAATTAAGCTGCTGTCCACCGTCTACATTACAGGAATATCACAGTTATAACTCTGTTAAATTAAGCTGCTGTCCACTGTCTACATTACAGAATATCACAGTTTATAACTCTGTTAAATTAAAGCTCACTGTCCACCATGCCTACATTACAGAATATCACGATTCTCAACTCTGTTAAAGTTAAGCTGCTGTCATTATCTACACATTGCAGAATAACACAGTTATAACTCTGTTAAATTAAGCTGCTGTCCACCGTCTACATTACAGAATATCACAGTTATAACTCTGTTAAATTAATCCCCTGTCCACTGTCTGCATTACAGAATATATTTATATCTAAAATTAGCTGCTGTCCACTGTCTACATTACAATATCACAGTTATATCTTTCTGTGCAATTAATCCCCTGTCCACTGTCTACATTACAGAATAACACAGTTATAACTCTGTTAAATTATGCTGCTGTCCACTGTCTGCATTACCAGAATATCACAGTTATAACTCTGTTAAATTAATCCCCTGTCCACTGTCACCATTACAGAATAACACAGTTATAGCTCTGTTAAATTAATCCCTGTCCATGTCTACATTACAGAATAACACAGTTATAACTCTGTTAATTAATCCCCTGTCCACTGTCTACATTACAGAATGTCACAGTTATAACTCTGTTAAATTAAGCTGCTGTCCTGTCTACATTACAGAATAACACAGTTATAACTCTGTTAAAATTTAATCCCTGTCCACTGTCCATTACAACCAACACAGTTATAACTCTGTTAAAATAATCCCCTATGCATTCCACATTACAAATCTGCCAGTTATAACTCTGTTCAGAATTAAGCTGCTGTCCCTGTCATTTACAGAATATCACAGTTATAACTCAATTAAGAGATTAAGCTGCTGTCCCTGCCATTACGGAAGCATGCAGTTATAACTCTGTTAAATTAATCCCCTGTCCATGTCTACATTACAGGGCATCATCAACAGTTATAACTCTGTTAAATTAATTCCTGTCCACTGTCACACATTGCAGAATATCACAGTTATAACTCTGTTAATTAATCCCTGTCCACCTCTACATTACAGAATATCACAGTTATAAACTTTCATTAATTACTGTTTTTGTCACATTGCAGAATATCACAGTTATAATTT
>NW_025549675.1:0-6756 GCF_905237065.1 Salmo salar | reverse complement strand
CAGTAGTGACCAGATGGAGCAGCAGTAGATAACGGTCTAGCTGCAGTAGTAGTCAGAAGTGATGACAGATGGAGCACGAGTAGTAGTCCCAGTAGTGATCTCTCTCAATGTTCAAGAAGTCTCCGGGTTTTGTTTTCGGAGTTAAATACCTGCTGTACAACGACCATCGGGAACTTTTCGTCTGTATGTTTTTTATCTGTCTATTACCACGTCAGATATGCACTAAGAGAGCAGTCATGAGCTGTACAGGCCCTTAGTAAAAACGGAAATTCCCATCAAATGGCAGCGCTCTCCAACTTGGTGACTTTGTTGCAGGAAAACTGAAATCTGTTTTACCTCATTTTTACCTTCACCTGGAACTATAATACACTATAACCCTCACCTGTTTCCCTCTATAATTGTTCCTCTTCTACCTCCACCTGTCCCCTCTATAACCCTCACCCTGTTTCCTCTATAACCTCCACCTATTCCTCAACCTCCACCCTGTTCCCTCTCTATAACCCTCCACCCTGTTTCCTCTATAACCCTCCCAACTGTTCCCTCTAGCAACCCTCCACCCTGTTCCCTCTACTAACCCTCCCACTGCCCCTGTTCCCTCTAGCAAACCCCTCCAACCCTGTTTCCTCCTGCTTCCCTGCCCTGTTCCCTCTACCTACGCCTCCACACTGTTCCCTGTAACCCTCCACCCTGTTTCCCTCCATAACCCTCCACCTTCCCTCTATAACCCTCCACCCTGGCCCACTCCCTCTAACCCTCCACCCCTGTTCCCACTACCTCTACCCTCCACCCTCTTTCCTTTCCTGCTTACTCCACCCTGTTCCCTCTATAACCCTCCCACCCTGTTCCCTCTATAACCCTCACGACCCTGACCACTCTACCTCCACACTTGTTCCCTCTATACCTCCACCCTGTTCCCTCTATATAACCTCCCACCCTGTTCCCCTCTATAACTCCTCCACCCTGTTCCCTCTACACCCTCGACCCTGCTCCCCTCTATAACTCCCCCAACCCTGCACCCTCCCTCCCTCCGACCCTGTTCCCTCTATAACCCTCCACCCTGTTCCCTCTGAGATAACCTCTACCCTGTTCCTCTTCTGTATAACCCTCCACCCTGTTCCTCTATAACCTCCGCCCTGTTCCCTCTATGGGCCCTCCACCCTGTTCCCTCTATACCCTCTGCCCCGTTCCCTCTATAACCTCACCCTGTTCCCTCTCTATAACCCCTCCACCCTGTCCCCTCTGATAACCCCTCACCCTGTTCCCTCTATAACCCTCCACCTGGCTCCCTCCATCACCCCTCCCCCCTGTTCCCTCTCTCAACCCTCCGACCTGTTCCTCCTACCCTCCACCCTGTTCCCTCTACCTTCCACCCTGCTAAACCCACTCGATACCCCTCCACCTGTCCCCTCTCAACCCCTCCACCCCTGTTCCCTCTCTAACCCTCCGACCCTGTTCCCCTATAACCCTCCACCCTGTTTCCTCATAACCCCCACTTTTCCCTCTGCTAACCTCCACCCCTGCTTCACTCTACCCTCCACCCTGTCCCTCTAACCCTCCCTCCCTGTTCCTCTATACTCCTCACTCCCTCCCATCCTTCTCTCCACCACTCCTCTGTAGGTGGCAGGGAGAAAACCTGAAGGAGTCATTTGCAGGGACTAGCTAATGGCTTATCAGTCCTCAATTACTGTCTTCGGAGGTGTATAAAACATTTGGCTGGCTTTTTAGATGGTCTGATTCTGTCCTGGACCAGTCTGGGTTGACTGAGTTCAGTAAGTGTCCCCAAATGGCTCCCTGTTCCCTTTATAGTGGGACTACTTTGACCATTGCGCGCCATTTGGGACGCAACTTTACTGATTTCTCGAGACTGAATTAGGAAAATTTAGGTTTCTTTATCTCACTGCAAACACACTGTTAAAGACCAGGTCTGACTCTTCTGTCTCTCTCTCCTCTCTCACGCTCTCACCTCCTCCTTCCTCTCTGGCACCCTCAAACTCCTCTCTCTCCACTCCCTCTCTCTCTACTCTCTCTGTCTCTCCATCTCTCTCTCCTGTGTCTCTGTCTCCTCCTCTGTCTCTCTCGCTCCTCTCCTCCCTCTCTCACTGGCCCTCATCCCTCTCTCTCACTCTCTCTCCTTCCTCATCTCTCTCTCGCTCCCTCTCCCTCTCTCCCAGAACTCATCCTCTCTCTCTCTCTCTCTCTCTCTCTCTCTCTCTCTCTCTCTCCCCTCTCTCCTCTCTCCTCTCCTCTCCTCTCTCCTCTCTCCATTCTCCTCTCTCTCTCTCTCTGCCACCTCTCTCTCTCTCTCTCTCTCTCTCTCTCTCTCTCCCTCTCCTCCTCCCCTCCTCCTCTCCTCTCTCCTCTCTCACTCTCCCTCCCTCTCTCTCTCTCTCTCTCTCCTCTCTCTCCCCCTCTCTCTCCTCTCCTCCCTCTCCTCTCCTCTCTCCTCCTCCTCTCTCTCTCTCCCATTCTCCCTCTCTCCTCTCTCTCTCCTCCTCTCTCTCCCTCCTCTCTCTCACTCCTCCTTCTTCAGCCATGGTAATAATGTTTCTGATAGCAGAATGTGTTTTCTCTTTATTTATATATTTTTAACTTTTTTAAAACTTTTTCGAATTTGTCTAAAATCTCTATTTGACATTCAGATGTCACAATCCTGGGCCTACAAATAGAAATCAAAATACTTGATTAGTGACTAGGATGGGGTTGGGGCATCGGATAAAGTGTAATTTGAAAGGAGGTGCATCGAAGGTCCTTGCATTGTGTCTGCGAGCTGTAGCAAACCATGGCGAGGTAATAGGCAAGGCTGGGGTCAGCCATCCCTAGAGATGTGCCCCGAGAGTGGAGGTCGTCAAAGGGCACAGGTCAGCCCATCCATAGAATGTCAGCCAGAAGCGGGCACAGGCAAGGCAAGGTCAGCATCTCAGCAGGATGTCAAGCTAGAGCAGCAGAGATGCCATGAGACACACAGGGGGAGAGCAGAGAGAGACAGGGGTACGAGGAAACACAAAGGGAGATAGAGGAAGACGGGGAGACAGAGGGAGACAGGGGAGACAGAGGGAGGAGGGAGAGGAGAGAGCAGAGGTGGAGATCAGAGGAGAGGCGGGGAGACCGAGGGAGACAGAGGGAGACAGGGGGAGACCCGAGGGAGACAGAGGACAGGAGGGAGACAGGGGAGACAGTGGGGAGACAGAGTGGGAGACAGAGGGAGACAGAGGAAAGAGGCAGAAATGAGAGAGACAGGGGAGAGAGCGGGGAGACAGGGGAGACCGAGGAAGGGAGGGAGAGAGAGGAGAAAGAGGGAGAGGGGGGGAGACAGGGGGAAAACCGAGGGAGACAGAGGGAGACAGAGGGAGACAGGGGGAGAGCAGGGGGAGACAGGAGGGAGACAGAAGGAGACAGAGGGAGAACAGAGGGACCTATAAAGAGACAGAGGAGACAGGGGACGAAGAGGGAGAGCAGAGGGAGACAGAGGGAGACAGGGGAGCACAGAGGGAGAGCCAGAGGAGACAGGGGAGACAGAGGGAGACAGAGGAGACAGAGGGAGCAAAAGGGGAGACAGGGGGAGACAGAGGGAGTACAGAGACAGAGGGAGACCCGAGGAACAAGGATTGAGCTCCCACTGAACCTTTGCTCCATCCTCCTTTTCCCGCTCCCGAATCTTCACCTCACCAGCACAAGTGTCGACATGTGACCCTATCACGCTCTCTCTCCTCTCTCTGCTCTCACTCTCCTCTCTCTCTTCTCTCTCTGTCTCCATCTCTCTCGCTCCTCTCCCTCTCTCTTGAACCCTCAATCCTCTCTCGCTGCTCTCTCTCTCTCCCTCTCTCCTCTCTCCCCTCTCCCCACCTGTCTCCTCTCTCTCCCATTCTCCTCTCTCCTCTCTCTCTCCTCTCTCACTCCTCTCTCTCCTTTCTCCTTCTTCAATATGCTAGGTAATAATGTTTCTCTGATACGCAGAATGTGTTTTCTCTTTATTTATATATTTTTAACTTTTTAAAAACTTTTGGAATTTGTCTGAATTCTCTATTTCTGACATTCAGATGTCACAATCCTGGGTCCCTAAACAGAACTATCAAAATACTTGAACTGCAAGACTAGGATTTGTGGGGTAAAAGGGCAAGGGTGTGAATTTGAAAGGAGGCCATCGGAGTCCTTTTGTGTGTCTCGCTGAGCTGTAGCAAACCATGGCGGAGTCACAGGCGCAGGTCAGCCATCCATAGAATGTCAAGCCAGGAGCGAAGGCACAGGCAGCAGCAACGGTCAGCCATCCACAGGATGTCAAGCCAGAGCAGCAGAGATGCTGGACACACAGGGGAGACAGGGGAGAGACAGGGGGAGAGGGGACACAAAGGGGAGACCAGAGGAAGAGCGGAGACAGAGGGAGACAGGGGGAGACAGAGGGAGACAGAGAGCAGAGGGAGACAGAGAGACAGGGGAACCAGAGACAGAGGGAACAGGGGCCCGAGGAGCAGGGAGGGAGACAGGGAGGGAGACAGGGAGGGAGAGCAGGGGGAACAGGGGAGACGAGGGGGAGACAGAGGGAGAACAGAGGGAGCCAGAGGGAGACAGAGAGAGAACAGGGGAGACCGAGGGCACAGGGGAGTGGAGAACAGGGGGGTCCGAGGAAGACAGAGGGAGACAGGAGGGAGACAGAGGGAGAGGCAGGGGGAGACAGGGGAACGGCGAGAAATGGGAGGGGAGACAGAGGGGAAGGGGGAGACAGGAGACAGAGGGAGACAGAAGGAGACAGAGGAGACAGAGGGAAAAGGGAGATCGAGGGAGACAGGGGAGAGCAGAGGGAGACAGAGGAGACAGGGGAGACAGAGGACGAGACAGAGGGAGACAGGGGAGACAGAGGAGACAGAGGAAGAGGGGAGACAGAGGAGACAGAGGAGACAGAGGGACGCAAAGGGAGATAGGGGAGACAGAGGGAGACAGAGGGAGACAGGACGGGAGACAGGGGAGACAGGGGGAGACAGAGGGAGCTAGAAGGAGACAGAGGGAGACAGAGGGACTAAAGGAGACAGAGGGACAGGGGGAGACAGAGGAAGACAGAGGGAGACAGGGGGAGACAGAGGGAGACAGAGGGAGACAGAGAGAGACAGGGGGAGACCCGAGGGAGACAGAGGGAGACAGGGGAGACCCAGGAGACAGAGGGAGACAGAGGGAGACAGAGGGAGACAGGGGGAGACAGGGGAGACCCCGAGGGAGACAGGGAGGGAGACAGAGGGAGACAGAGGGAAGGAGAGACAGGGGAGACTGAGGGAGACAGGGAGGGAGACAGGGGAGACCCGAGGGAGACAGAGGGAGACAGGGAGGGAGACAGAGGAGACAGGGGAGACAGGGGACCGAGGGAGACAGAGGGAGACAGAGGGAGACAGGGGGAGACAGGGGAGAACAGAGGGAGACAGAAGGAGACAGAGGGAGACAGAGGGACGAAAAGGGAGACAGAGACAGGGGAGACAGAGGGGAGACAGAGGGAGACAGGGGAAGACAGAGGGAGACAGAGGGAGACAGGGGAGACAGAGAGGACAGAGGGAGACAGGGGGAGACAGGGGAGACCCGAGGGAGATGAGGGAGACAGAGGGAGACAGGGGGAGACAGAGGGAGTCACGGCGGGTGACAGAGGAAGACGTGGGAGACAGAGGGAGACAGGGGAGACAGAGGGAGACAGAGGGAGACAGAGGGAGACAGAGAGAGACAGGGGGAGACCTGAGGAGACAGGGAGGGAGACAGGGGAGACTGAGGATGAGAGGGAGAGGCAGAGGGAGACAGAGGGAGACAGGGGAGACAGGGGGAGACCCTGGAGGAAGACAGAGGGAGACAGAGGGAGACAGAGAGAGGCAGGGGGAGACCCGAGGGAGACAGGAGGGGACAGGGGGAGACCCGAGGGAGACAGAGGGAGACAGAGGGAGACAGAGGGAGACAGGGGGAGACAGGGGAGACCCGAGGAGACAGAGGGAGACAGAGGGAGACAGGGGGAGACAGGGGAGACAGAGGGACAGAGTGGGAGACAGAAGGAGACAGAGGGAGACAGAGGGATGCAAAGGGAGACAGAGGAAGACAGGGGAAGACAGAGGAGACAGGGAGACAGGGAAGGCAGAGGGAGGTGATGAGGGAGACAGGGGAGACAGAGGGAGACGTGAGGAAGACAGGGGGAGACAGAGGAAGACAGAGGGGAGACAGAGGACGCAAAGGGGAAAGGGGGGAGACAGAGGGACAGAGGAGACAGAGGAGACCTAGGGAGACAAGGATGAGCTCCAGAACCGTCTGCTCCCATCCTCCCCCCCCCCGCTCCAATCTTTATACCTCCTGTAATGTCTGACATGTGACCCTTCACGCCTCTCTCTGTCTCTCTCTCTCTCCTCTCTCTCCATCTCCGCCGAACCCCTCAATCCCTCTCTCTCCGCTCTTTCTTTCTCCTCTCTCCTCTCCTCTCCTCTCTCTTCCCTCCATTTTCCTCTCCTCTCCCTCTTTCTCCTCCTCCTCTCTCCTCTTTCTCCTTCTTCAGCCATGGTAATAATGTTTCGATAAGCAGAATGTGTTTTCTTGGCTTATATATTTGTAACTTTTAAAACTTTTTGAATTTGTCTGAATTCTCTATTTGAGACTAGATGTCACAAACTTGGGTCCCTAAATTAGAATCGTACTTGACCATGACTAGATGTGTGGGCATGGGTAAGTGTATATGAATTTGAAAGAGGTATCGAATCCTTTTGTGTGTTTCATGAGCTGCAGCAAACCATGGCGGAGGCACAG
>NW_025549674.1:37500-69201 GCF_905237065.1 Salmo salar | reverse complement strand
TCTTTCATCTCTTTCACTCACTCTCGGAGTCTCGCTCTCTCTCTCTCTCTTTTTACTCTCTTTTCACTCACTCTCTGACTCTCTCTTTCCTTGCTGTCTCTCACTCTCTCTCTATTTCACTCACTCTCTCTGACTATCTCATCTCTCTTTCATTTGGCTCTCTCACACACTCATCTCTCTCTTTCACTCACTCTCAGGTCTCTTGCTCTCTTTTACTGTCTCTACTCGCTCCTCTTTGTCTCTCTTTGCTCTCTTTCTTTCACTGTTCTTTCTTTCTCTCTCTCTGCTCCACTCCCTATTCTCACTCTCTCTCCCTCTATGTGTCTTTCTCTGTGTGTGTCTCTCCTCTGTATGTCTCTCTCCTTCTTTTTCTTTCTCCATCTCACTCTCTCTCTAGTCCCATCACTCATTGCAACTTTGTGATCTTGTGGGCACCCATTAGGTCGCAGCAATGTGATTATATATCAGTGTTAAGTAGTGATATTAGAGTTAAGGTGGTCATTAGCTTCAGCAAACAGAGGAGAAATTGCTCAACAACGATGACAAAAATCATGAAAATAGCTTACAAGAAACATTTAAAATAACTAATTTGGTAAAAACTAATTTAGGAGCATAACAACAACAAAATCGAAGAATGATTTATTTTTGCTCACTTTAATCCATTGCCCAGTCGCCTGTTCATCCTGTACCATGTTGACATTAGACTCGATATCATAACAAGCGTTAAGTCTAGTTATTTGGATTAAGTGAGAATTACATTCAATTGTGAAATAGCAGCCTTAGTCTGACTGATTGTGAAGTAACAGCCTTGGTCTGGCTGGTGTGAAATAGCAGCCTTGAGTCTGACTGATTGAAGTAACAGCCTTGGTCTGGCTGGTGTAGTAGCAGCCTTGGTCTGGCTGGTTGTGAGTGGCAACCAGTCTGACTGGTGTAGTGTGGACTTAGTCTGTTGATTGTGAAATAGCAGACTTAGTCTAGCTGATTGTAAATGTAGCCTTGGTCTGACTGATTGTGAAGTAGCAGACTTGGTCTACTGGTGTAAATAACTTAGTCGCTGGTGTAGTAACGCCACCTTAGTCTACTGATTGTGAGTAGCTCTATCTGGTGTGATGGCAAGCCTCTGTCACACTGATTGTGAAATGGGCTTAGTCTACAATTGTAAATAGCAGACTTAGTCGGCAATTGTAAATAGCAACCTTAGTCTAATGGTGTGAAGTAGCAGCCTCTATCGGCTGATTGTAAATAGCAATTTAGTCTGGCTGGTGTAAATGTAGCCAGTCTGACTGGTGTGAAGTAAGCAGACTTAGTCTGACGGTTAATAGTAGCAGCCTTGGTCTGACTGATTATAAATGTGAACAGTCTGCCCCAATTGTAAATGTGAACTTAGTCTGGCTGATTGTAAATAGCAGCCTTGAGTCACTGATTGTATACACCTCTATGCAACTGATTGTAAATGCAGCCTTGGTCCCATTGATTGTGGAAATAGCAGCCTTAGTCGGCTGATTGTAGATAGCAGCCTTGAGTCTGACTGATTGTGGAGTGTAATGTGAGATCTGATTGTGAAGTAGCAGCCTTAGTCGACTGATTGTGAAGTAGCAGACTTGCCTAGAACAGCATTAGCAGAAATCAAGCTGGCAAGCACATTTCCTGCTACCTCTTGCGAACCCCTAAGTACACCGTCAAAACAATGACTTATTTTTCAGCCAGGTCAACAGGCTCCACATTTGTTGATGTTTGTCTAAGGTGATTTATACATTTTCAATGGAAACTCAGTTTAGACAGTAGTTCTGTATATGATAGCCTGGCGCTCTGTGCTCCTATACAAACAGACTAATTAAGCAATATATTACTTAACCCTCCTCTCCTGTCCAGCACAGTATAGCTAGCTATATAGCTAGCCTAATTATATCTATCTCAAACAGACTGGATTAAATCATCTGCCTAACCCTTCTATCTGTCCGTATAGTGCAACTAATACATACCATTAAGCCTAGTTAAATATATCCTATATGAACGGACTGGATTACAGATATCAATGACCTAACCCTCTCTCAGTACAGTGTAGCTGGCCGTGTAATACCTAATTGCTCCCACTCTATACCAAACAGACTGGTTAAATATTCCTTAGAGGCAAACAGACATTACCTCATGCATTTGACATGTGCCGTTTGTTTGTTCAAATGTGCTTCTACTGAATGCCTAGTTAGTGAGCTAATGCCTTCTAAACTGAGCACATGGAAGATGGGAGGGATGGAGGAAGAGAGGGACTTAGAGGCAGAAAAATTACATCATATTTTCAATGTGCTGTTATATCCGTGTGTTGAGCTGGTGTGTATCCCAAATGAACCTATTTCTTATTGGTCCTGTAAATCAAATGTGAGTACACAGAATGAGCGCCATTTGGACGTAACCTAGACCATTCGTGAGGGCGGGCTGAGAGAGGCTGGCCATGCTAAATTCAATTAGAATCAACAGGTGGTGGAAAAGTAGAGTGGGAAAACTCAGCTCAACAAATGTCACCAATAATCTGGGCACACGATGGTGAGAAGAGAAAGTTCTAAAGAATGTCATTCTGGGGGCGTCAGCGTGCAATACATCACTACTTCACTGCTCTTGATTAGTAGGACAAACGGTTTGTTGCTGAATGTAATAATTAAGACCAAGTCTCTGGACAGATTGGTGCCCTAATACCCATAGGGCTCTGTCAAAAGTAGTGCACTATGTGAGAATGGGTGCCAGCCTGTCTAAAGTAGTGCACTATATGTAGGAAAATGAGTTCCATTTTAGAATGCAGTCAGAACAAAGTCTCAACTGCCCCAGAGGAAACTACAGAGGAAAGCGCTATGTGGTGTGTTTACCGATCTTCAAGGAAATAAGTCTGTACATCAATGGAGCTTTAAAGTTGTTAGTTAAGTTGGCGAGGCTCAGGCATTATCAATACGACAGAGATGGTGATTACCAGCAAAACCACACAATCATCTACTATTTAAACATGGTGACATATCCACTCTTTACATCACCGCGTTGCCTAGCTTCCATGTTCCCAATTGCGGCACTAAACTACATGTTGATTATAATTACTATCAAAACTATCAATCCATTCATTATATATTACCATGGTTGGCACTGCAAAATCTGTTTTGATATTCTGATTTTTTATTTTATTTCTATATTTTTATTCTTTTATTATTTTAATGTTCTGATGTTCATTTATGAGTATTCTGATATTTGTGATGTTCTGATATTCATGTTCTGATCTGCTTTGATTTCTATATTCTATTTCTGATGTTTATTTTATCTCGTTTCCAATTTCTATCATTCTGATTTTATTTTCTATATTCGATTACTGATGTTTTGATGTTCTGATGTGATGTTTCTGATGTTGTGATATTATAATGTTGTGATATTCTGATATTATGATTAATGTTCACATGTTCTGATATTATGATATTCTAGTGTAATATTCTGATATTTGTGACAACATGATTTTGTATTTCTCTCTTTTGTATGTTGTGATGTTCTATTTTTATGTTCTATTTGTATGTTCTGATGTTATATTTTCTATATTTTCGATGTTGTGATATTTCTATGTTCTATATTTTGTTCTGAATTCTGATTAATGTTCTATTTTATATTCTTGATATTCTGATGTTTCTATATTTCTGATTTCGTATATTGTTTTTCTATTTTTTATGTCTTTTTCATTTTTTTGCTGATATTTGATTAATATGATGTTCTGATATTATGATGTTCTGATGTTTCCTTTTTCTATGTTTTCTATATTACTATTTCTATTTTCTAATGTTCTGATGTGATTTTGTGATATTCTAATGTTCTGATTATTTATTAATATTATGATATTCTTTATTTCTTTTCTATTTTAATATTTATTTACCTTATGTCCTTATTTATTTTCTATTTTGTTCTATGTTTTATTTATGATGTTCTATGTTCTGTGTTTGTATTTCTATTTTCTATGTTTTCTTTCGTTGTTCTATTTCTATTTTATATTTTCTATTAATGTTCTGATTTGTGATTTCTATTTCTGATGTTCTAATTTCTATTTTTTTTTCAATCTTTAAATATTCTGATGTTCTAATGTTTCTATGTTCTATGTTGTAATGTTGTAATCTTGCTGATGTTATAATCAATGTAATGTTCTGATATTTGATGTTCTATTTAATTTGTATTTTTTTGTTCTAATTTATGTTTCAATGTTATGATTTCTGATGTTCTAATGTTCCTTGATATTCTAATGTTCTGATATTGTAATGTTGTATTTTGTAATATTGTAATATTCTTTTCTTTTCTCCTTAATCACATAAATTATTAAACTCCCATTTGTACACTGTTATTCTACATCACTAATTCATCTTCCTCCAGTTCTCCTGTATAATTCTGTTCTTCACTATCTTAATGGGCAAGGAATTACTACCACCTGGTGCTACACCATTTATTTTTCTTATGCTTTCCCGACCATATTTATATTCCTATTCTATCTTATTATATCTTTTAAAAAAAACTATATTCATCCGAGTTCAGTATTTAAAAAAAACTTTTCTGATACATTCATTAATTCACACATCTCCTACATATTCATTTATTTGTTATATTTTGTGTTTTTCTCTTCACAGTCCTTTCTATAAATTTTTTTCCATTCTACACTTCCATCCAGTTCCTAATGTAGCAATCTCATATCTTGGCTCTATATTTACTTTTGTCAGCCTCCCTTTCTACTCGGACCTGGGACTATGAAGGGCCTCTGGTGGCATGTCTTGTAAGGCATGCATGGGTGTCCGAGCTGTGTGCTAGTATTTTTAAACAGACAGCTCCTACCTTCAGCTTATCAACATGTAACCTCAAACTTAAGTGTATTTCTCTCTTTTTTTCTTTTAAGTTCTGTTCTATTGTAATTTTCGAGGTCCCTCTTTGTGGTGCCTAACCACACGCCTGGACAGTAGTCCAGGTGGATCGCTCAGATATGGTTATACCTTTGTTGATATGTTGTTGTTAGAAGGCGTAGTGCTTCATTGTAACAACTTCTTCCCTCTTGTATATTGAATCTATGTTTTACCATGACAGTTTTACAATCTGGGTTACTCCACCAGTTTAGTCACCTCCAGCATCATTTACATTATTAATCTTGTTGTTTGAGTTTTAGTGAATATTTCCCAAATACACCTTTTTTTTAATTAGACAATACCTTTCTACCCATTTCCAAAACTAACTGCAGCTCTTTGTTGAATGTTGCATTCATTTCATTGGCTGCAATTTGATTTTTTTGAGTCATCGCCCATCACACTGGCTTTTTATCCACATCTTCACTCTGGTGTGTAGTGTCCATGTTGTTTACGGTCTGGTGTGTGTGTTCCCTCTTTTAGTTCCCTTTTTATCCATCTGTTTCAATGTGTCCTTCCTAGTGTCCGTGGTGTCATCCTGGTCTCAGTGGTGTCCACGTTCTGGTGTCCCGTCGTTAATCCACGATGCTTGTGTGTGTTTTTACGGTCTGTTGTGTGGCGTACCACTGTCTGGTGTGTGTGATACTCTGGTGTGTTTTCGCGTTGGTGTGTGTGGTGAACCACTTTAATTATCCGGTCATGTGTGTGCTGACCAATCTGGTGTGTGTAGTGACCTCATCTTTTAGCATCCCACGGTCTGGTATCCCGGACTGGTGTGCTTGGCCCACGACCAGGTGGAGTGCTGTCTGCCTGCCCTCATCCTCAGGCTCCCAGAGCATTCCTGAGGAAGTGAATCCCTCCTTTATCACAAGTTTGGCTTTCCTCCTGTCAGTTCTCCTTTATCCATACAGGCTAGTCCTCCTGTCTACCTCCTTTATCCCAGTTGAGGCTTTCCCTCCTGTCTGATCCTCCTTTATCCATACAGGTTGGCTTTCCTCTGTCGTATCTCCTTTATCCATACAGGTTGAGACTTTCCTCCTGTCAAGTGATCTTCTTTATCCATACAGGTTGGCTTTCCTCCTGTCTATCTCCTTTATCTATACAGTTCTTTTTCCTCTTTATCTCCTTTATCCTACGGTTGATTTCCTCCTGTCATATCTCTTTCTCTTATCCTAGGTTCTTTCTTTTTCTTTCTATCCCTTTATCCATACGGGTAAGCTTTCCTCCTGTCAGTGATCTCCCTTTATCCATGATTACTTTCCTCCTATCAGTATCTCCTTTATCCATACAGTTAGTTTCTCTCCTGTCAGTAATCTCCTTTTTCCATCCGGGTTGTTTCCTCCTGCTCAGTATCCTTATCCATACGTTATTTCCTCTGTCTATCTTTTATACGTTAGAGCTTTCCTCCTGTCAGTGATCTCCTTTATCCAGGTTAGGCTTTCCTCCTGTCAGTGATCTCCCTTTATCCGTCCTGAGTTTGGCTTCCTCCTTCTCCTTTATCTCTATTCCTCCTGTCAGTGATCTCCTTTATCCATACAGGTTAAGGCTTTCCTCCTGCTCAGTGATTTCCTTTATCCATACAGATGCAGGTTTCCTCATGTCCATTGATCTTCTTTATCCATACAGGTTGAGTTTCCTCCTGTCAGTATCTCCTTTATCCATCAGGCCTAGGCTTTCCTCCCTGTCAGTATCTCCTTTATCCATACGTCTTTTCCTCCTGTCAGTGAGTCTCCTTTATCCATACCTAGGCTTTCCCCTGTCAGTGATCTCCTTTATCCTACTTTCCTCTATCAGTATCCTTTATCCTACTTAGCTTTTCCTCGCTGTCAGTGATCTCCTTTATCCATACAGGTTAAGGCTTTCCTTCTATCAGTGATCTCCTTTATCCAGACAGGTTAGGCTTTCCTCCTGTCAGTGATCTCCTTATCCATACAGATTAGGCTTTCCTCCTGTCAGTGATCTCCTTTATCCATACAGGTTAGGCTTTCCTTCTATCAGTGATCTCCTTTATCCATACAGGTTAGGCTTTCCTCCTGTCAGTGATCTCCTTTATCCATACAGGTTAGGCTTTCCTCCCTGTCAGTGATCTCCTTTCTATCCAGACACTTTACACCCAGCATCATAACACGTTATGACATGGTCATAACCATGTCATCATGTCACTAACAGCTGAAGTAACTTTAGTCATATCCTGTCATAACATGGCCATAACACAACACATAATAGACCAAGTTGTGACATATATTTAGATATTTTGTGGCTCGTTGACATCCACAAAACCGACCTCACAAGGCAAAACATTCCATGACAGCATAGTCTACTTGTCAACAGTATGTTTATAACATTTTCTGAAACTGATCATATTCAATTAGCGTTGTAATTGCACACAATTGACGTCAGACTCCTGCACCGAACCCAATGCTCTGTTGCTGAAGACTGGGATGACTGCAGGAGCAGATTGTCAGAACAGGACAAGACACCCTCTTTTAGACTGATGACTGACATGAAGGTCATGTCGGGATAGGCCTATCTGGCTTATATGATTATGATTGTCAAAATGCTTCATGAAAGTGTCATAAAGTGTATTTTCTTAGTCAAAGTAAAGTGACACAGAATGGTCATAATGCTTCTTGACAGAGTCATGAGGTTTTATTTTCTAAGTCCAAGTAAAGGATGGCGAATGCTTCACGACAGTTTCATAAAGTGTTTTTTCTACAAGTTACTTAAAATGTGATGGAAAAAACATGACTGTAGAATTCATTACAACAACAAAGGCCTTTTCTTAAGGGGCAGATGAGCTTTAATATTGCAGATAGATTGTGGTTTCCTCAATGTAATTGTCTGCAGCATTTCCAACTCCCCATATTTGTTTTGTAAATAATATATATAAATGTTTTTTAATACATTTCCCCATTTTATTTTCCCCTAACCCTACTACCCCTCACCTAACTGGAGGGAACTAACGGGCAACAAGTAGGCTTCTACTTCCAGCTTGTACATTCTATATACATTTTATGGACAGTATATTTTACAATAGTTATCTTTTGTTTGTTTTTAGTCCCATCCTTCAGCTCCACTCAACCCCTCCCATCTAGCTCTGAACACCATCCAGTCCCATCCTTCAGCTCCACTCAACCCCTCCCATCTATCTCTGAAGACCATCCAGTTTAGGCTTTCCTCCTCGGTGATCTCTTTTGTCCAGAAGGGCTTTCCTTCTCAGTGATCTTAATCCAGACCGGTTAGGCTTTCCTACTGTCAGTGATTTTTATCCAGAAGGGCTTTCCTCCTGTCAGTGATCTTTATCCAGAAAGGTTAGGCTTTCCTCCTGTCAGTGATCTTTATCCAGAAAGGTTAGGCTTTCTTCCTGTCAGTGATCTTTATCCAGAAGGGCTTTCCACCTGTCAGTGATCTTTATCCAGAAGGGCTTTCCACCTGTCAGTGATCTTTATCCAGACAGGTTAGGCTTTCCTCCTGTCAGTGATCTTTATCCAGAAGGGCTTTCCTCCTGTCAGTGATCTTTATCCAGAAGGGCTTTCCTCCTGTCAGTGATCTTTATCCAGAAGGGCTTTCCTCCTGTCAGTGATCTTTATCCAGAAGGGCTTTCCTCCCCTGGTATATGTGAAATGGTGAATAAAGGTGATATTATTTTCCTCGTACTGTTACATAGTGGAGATTCTCCTGACCAAGATGTTACTGAAAACAGTCAAGACGAGGCCTCGACAGTATCACACAAATTATTCAGTGAATAACACTGATCAATATGCTCCCAAAATGTCCAATTGTTTTCATGAAATAGCTCAACATAAATACACCAACTGTGTTCTTTCACTTTATTGAATGATACCAGAACAGCGTGGATCACTTTAATTCTAACAGAAACCACATGTCAAAGCACCACTGCTCCAAGGCTCGGCCCTATACAACACATCAAGTTCAGTCTCTGTCAAGGGAGTTAAGCACACAGTCACACGTATTGTATGTGTGGAGGCTAGAAGAAGTACAAGGCTGAGGGATGATATAAATATCTGATGTTTGCCCATCTTTGTCTTGCTTGTCAGGAATGGGAACACCCACCTCAAAGTGGAAATAAATATAAAGGAACAATTAGAGAAGGAGACTGAGGCGATCTGTGATGTTGACAGATATCCCCATGAACAATCCTGACTCGAAACCAAAACATGCCTCCCGCGAATCAAGACAAAAGCATATTTTTTAAACATTCTGAATATAGAACAGAGCAAGTTGTCTTCTTTACTTGGATGAGTGGAAATATGCTCTAGGAAATTGCAATCCTCTTCTTCACACAAAAGCAACACATTTATTATTGTGTCAGTTGAAAATAAGTTTTCAAACTAATAGTATGTAACAGCTGGTGTATGGTGCTAATTGTAGAACATATAGTTGTTGTTCAACTCTGGAAGTTTGAAGGTTTAACGTGGATGTAAAGTCAGACTGGAAGGTCTCTATTTCTTTCTGTTTCCGCGCGGACAGAATCATCACCATCCTCATGAAGATGTTCAGAGTGTCCATGTAGATCCCCATGCACCTACAAGACAGGATAACACCACAAAGCACCAACCGTCAGTTTATCATCACCGTACAAGACAGGATAATCACCACAAAGCACCAACAGTCAGTTTCTTATCACCGTACAAGACAGGATAATCACCATACAAGACATGATAACACCAACTGCCAGTTTCATATCACCATATAAGAGAGGATAAACACCAGTAGGCCAGCATTCTGTCTAGTAGGCCAGAATTATACTGTATCAATGGAATTTAGTATAATATCATACTGAAACATAATGGTAATTAGCATAGTAGGACATACTGTATCAATGGTATTTAGTATATTATACTGCATCATGACGGTATTGACAGTATTGTACTGTATCAATGGTATTTAGTACAATATCATACTGAAACAATGGTAATTAGCATAGTAGGACATTATACTGCATCGTGTGCGGTATTGACAGTATTATACTGCATCGTGACAGTATTATACTGCATCGTGACAGTATTATACTGCATCGTGACAGTATTGACAGTATTATACTGCATCATGACGGTATTCTACACTGAACAAAAATATAAACAGGTTCATATGAGTTACAGTTCATGAGTTACAGTTCATATGAGGAAATCAGTCAATAGAAATAAATTCATTAGTCCCAAATCTATGGATTTCACATGACTGGGAATACAGATATGCATCTGTTGGTCACGAGATACCTTAATAAAAAGGTAGTGGCGTGGATCAGAAAACCTGTCAGTATCTGGTGTGACCACCATTTGCCTCATCCAGCGCGACATCTCCTTCACATAGAGTTGGTCAGGCTGTTGATTGTGGCCTGTGGAATGGTGTCCCACTCCTCTTCAATGGATGTGCGAAGTTCCTGGATATTGGCGGGAACAAACACGCTGTCGTACATGTTGATCCAGAGCATTCCAAACATGCTCAATGGGTGACATGTCTGGTGAGTATGCAGGCCATGGGACATTTTCAGCTTCCAGGAATTGCGTACAGATCCTTGTGACATGGGTCCATGCATTATCATGCTGAAACATGAGGCGATGGCGACGGATGAATGGAACGACAATGAGCCTCAGGATCTCGTAATGGCATCTCTGCGCATTCAAATTGCCATCGATAAAACGCAATTGTGTTTGTTGTCCGTAGCGTATGCCTACACATACCACAACCCCACTGCCACCATGGGGCACTCTGTTCACAATGTTGGCATTTGCAAACCGCGCTCACCCACCCGACGCCATACATGCTGCCCGCCATCTGCCCGGTAGTTGAAACCGGGATTCATCGGTGAAGAGCACATTTCTCCAGCGTACCAGTGGCCATCGAAGTGAGCATTTTGCACTCTGAAGTCAGTTATGATGCCGAACTGCAGTCAGGTCAAGACCCTGGTGAAGACGACGAGCACACAGATGAGCTTCCCTGGGACGGTTTCTGACAGTTTGTGCAGAAATTCTTCGGTTGTGCAAACCCAGCTTCCCGGGTGGCTGGTCTCAGACGATCCCGCAGGTGAAGAAGCCGGATGTGGAGGTCCTGGGCTAGCGTGGTACATGTGGTCTCCGGTTGGACGTACTGCCAACAACATTTGAGGGGGCTTATGGTAGAGAAATTAACATTCAATTATCTGGCAACAGCTTGAATGTACATTACTGCAGTCACTATGCCAAATGCACACTCCCTCAAAACTTGAGACATCTGTGGCATTGTGTTGTGTGACAAAACTGCACATTTTAGAGTGGTTTTTATTGTCCCCAGCACAAGGTTCTTGATATTGCCACACGTGTCAGGTGGATGGATTATCTTGGCAAAGGAGAAACGCTCACGAAAGGGACGTAAACAAATTTGTGCACAACATTTTAGAGTAATAAGCTTTTTGTACATATAGAAAATGTTGGGGCTCTTCTATTTCAGCTCATGAAACATGGGACCAACACTTTACATGTTGCGTTTATATTTTTGTTCAATATATATCAAAGCAGGACAAAGAAATACAAAATAAACAGGATAAATGGACTAGATGACCATCTGTTTAAACAGTAGGATACAGAACTGGACTAGTTCTCTTTATATCTGTTTAAACAGTAAGGTACAGAACTGGACTAGTTCTCTTTATATCTGTTTAAACAGTAAGGTACAGAACTGGACTAGTTCTCTTTATATCTGTTTAAACAGTAAGGTACAGAACTGGACTAGTTCTCTTTATATCTGTTTAAACAGTAAGGTACAGAACTGGACTAGTTCTCTTTATATCTGTTTAAACAGTAAGGTACAGAACTGGACTAGTTCTCTTTATATCTGTTTAAACAGTAAGGTACAGAACTGGACTAGTTCTCTTTATATCTGTTTAAACAGTAAGGTACAGAAATCAGACATAGCAGTAATGATTACTCTGCAGACGTCACTTACGAGTTGATGGGGTCGTATTTCTGCATCCCGTACATGGGGTGCGTCTCCGCCCTCTTGATGACCTTCTGGGTGTCGTAGAGCAGGAACATGCTGAAGAGGACCAGACCTCCGTAGATAGCGATGGAGTACAGGCCTGCTCCCATCGCTGAGGTAGGGGCAGGAACATTGAGCCTGGGGACAGAGAGAGTGGAGAGGACATTGTATTAATACCATGTCCTCAAGTTCAATTAATAACTGAGGAGATATGTGTCAAGGGTGTTTGTCACCAGAGAGCCAAATCCTAAATAATACTATTTGAAAAGAAGAAACTCCAGCACACTGGTATCTTGAATACTCCACTAACAATTTACTGGGTTTGATGGAACAAAAGGTTATGGTTCAATAGACTTCATTGATGTCTGTCTACCATGTTGTTTTTCATTGATAAACACTTAAAAAGGCAATAACCATTTAGTTGTCCCCTAAAAGTATGATGTTTACATCCCTGCATTTTATGTTCCTTTGTGAATTGGACCATAATAAAACAGATTGTGAAGAAATGCCTACTAACAGATGGAGGTGGTGGAGACCACTGAAACCCACAGCCAGGGATATTGATCTAAAGATACTAACCGATGGAGGTGGTGGAGACCACAGCCAGGGATATTTATCTAAAGATACTAACCGATGGAGGTGGTGGAGACCACTGAAACCCACAGCCAGGGATATTGATCTAAAGATACTAACAGATGGAGGTGGTGGAGACCACAGCCAGGGATATTTATCTAAAGATACTAACCGATGGAGGTGGTGGAGACCACTGAAACCCACAGCCAGGGATATTGATCTAAAGATACTAACAGATGGAGGTGGTGGAGACCACAGCCAGGGATATTGATCTAAAGATACTAACCGATGGAGGTGGTGGAGACCACTGAACCCACAGCCAGGGATATTGATCTAAAGATACTAACCGATGGAGGTGGTGGAGACCACAGCCAGGGGATATTGATCTAAAGATACTAACAGATGGAGGTGGTGGAGACCACCAGCCAGGGATATTGATCTAAAGATACTAACCGATGGAGGTGGTGGAGACCACTGAAACCCACAGCCAGGGATATTGATCTAAAGATACTGACCGATGGAGGAGGCGAAGACGACTCCGAATCCCACCGCCAGGGGTCCTCCCATGTTGAGGAACTTCTCACTGGGGGCACACATGGCCACGGTGGACAGACCCCCCACAATGCCCGCTGTGTACCAGGCTGCCCTCATCATCAGGGGCCCACCTAGCAGAGTCATGGGGGCTATGACCGCTCCCATCACACCTGGAAACACAGGGAGAAATGGATTGATTTATTTACTAGGTTAGTTTAAAAGGGACCATGTACATACATCAAACATGAAAAAAGCACCAGATTTTAGCTACACGGCTATTTAATCATCTGAGGTCCAAATAAAGAGGTTATATATATATATATATATATATATATATATAAATAATCTCACAAGATGTTCTATTTAAAGGAAACAGATCTGGTATTTAACAGTCACAGCACCAGTGTGGTAAGTACTAGAAAACCCTGTTCCATTCAAGTCGACTGCTGCTGCATAGTGAGGGTATTCTGAACCTTTATAGTACTGCCCTCTAGTGGTGAAAACAAGCAAGTAGGACGTTTAATTGACAAATGCTTGGTAAAGTGAGAAGGTAAAGCAGTCCAACACCTGCATGTAGCATCCAGGCTAGATGTTTGGCTCCTGGGCTCTGGTCATAAGAGATAGATCTGACCAGCATGCCTGCTCCAATCATGGCTGCAAAGGTAGCTCCAATAGCCTGGTGAAAAAAAAGACAAATGTCTATTATTTTAACAACAAAAAAATACCCACAGTGGCTATTGAAAAGTGTCTGGAAATCATACACAATGGTTTGAAAATCAGCACCAGATGTATCAACACAAAACAATGAGGTTAGGTGGGCCCTCAAACCACTACTCTCCTTTAAGGGTTAATAACATTCAGTGGATGCAGATATACTTTTAGTCATTAGTCACTGGCCCAGTGGCAACAGTCATCGTAAATACTAATATTTCTTTGAAGGTAAACTCAGCGATATGACGTAGATGCAGAAAGTGAACAGCATAGTGAGTCAATTTCCACAACAACTAAAGCGTTGAAGTGTGAGCCTCAACTTCCCCACTGTTTTGGTCCCTTGTCTACCTCGCTGTAACAGCTTCTCTGCTGTTTTGGTCCCTTGTCTACCTCGCTGTAACAGCTTCTCTGCTGTTTTGGTCCCTTGTCTACCTCGCTGTAACAGCATAAAGCTAAATCTATGCAAATGGCAGATCTTTGTGTAACTGTGTGAGAGTGAAGTCTTGCATCTCACTCATCTCAATATCTGCGGTGCTGCTCGTGACAACGTCATTTAGCTGAATCTACCTTTTAAAACAAGCCGCCTTGACTGGTTAAATCCAGGTGAAACATTCAAATGTGAATTACCAGCCAGGATCCTCTCATCATGACACCCATGAGGGCTGGGGTCCTGCTGGCGGCTACAGCCGACAGAGCGGTCATCCCCACACTGCCTGCAAAGTACATGTAGGTGGAGTGGATCCTGTCCTTCACGTACTGGGGCCAGATACTGGGGCCAGAGACACAGGGAAAATAAACATTTACAGAGGACAACACGTGTTGATATACCTGCACAATAGGCACCCTGTTCCCAACATAAGGCACTATACTCAACCAGGACACATTAGGGCTCTGGTGGAGTGCACTCTGTAGAGAATAGGGTGCCATTTGGGACACAGATAAAGTAACACTTTCCTTTGAGTTATGAGAAACCCATAGAACTACACAGAAATAGCTGCAGTAATAACAATGACACATGTACCTGATACCAGTTGAATTGGTAAACCACTGTAACTTCATGGGATAATACCAGTACAACACACACTACCATGGGACAACACCAGTACAACACACACACTACCATGGGACAACACACACACACTACCATGGGATAATACCAGTACAACACACACACACACACACACACACACACACTACCATGGGATAATACCAGTACAACACACACACACACACACACACACACACTACCATGGGATAATACCAGTACACACACACACACTACCATGGGATAATACCAGTACAACACACACACTACCATGGGATAATACCAGTACAACACACACACTACCATGGGATAATACCAGTACAACACACACACACACACACACACTACCATGGGATAATACCAGTACAACACACACACACACACACTACCATTTGATAATACCAGTACAACACACACACACACTACCATTTGATAATACCAGTACAACACACACACACACACACACACACACACACACACACACACACACTACCATTTGATAATACCAGTACAACACACACACACACACACACACACACACACACACACACACACAACCATGGGATAATACCAGTACAACACACACACACTACCATGGGATAATACCAGTACAACACACACACACCTACCATGGGATAATACCAGTACAACACACACACACACACACACACACACACACTACCATGGGATAATACCAGTACAACACACACACACACACACACACACACACACCACCGCACACACACACACACACACACACACACACACACTACCATGGGATAATACCAGTACAACACACACACACACACACACACACACACACACACACACACACTACCATGGGATAATACCAGTACAACACACACACACACACACACACTACCATGGGATAATACCAGTACAACACACACACACACTACCATGGGATAATACCAGTACAACACACACACACACTACCATGGGATAATACCAGTACAACACACACACACACACTACCATGGGATAATAACAGTACAACACACACACACACACTACCATGGGATAATACCAGTACAACACACACACACACTACCATGGGATAATACCAGTACAACACACACACACCACTACCATGGGATAATACCAGTACAACACACACACACACACACTACCATGGGATAATACCAGTACAACACACACACACACTACCATGGGATAATACCAGTACAACAACACACACACACCACACACACCTCCATGGGATAATACCAGTACAACACACACACACACCTACCATGGCAGAACACACACACACACACACACACACACACACACACACTACCATGGGATAATACCAGTACAACACACACACACACACACTCACCATGGGATAATACCAGTACACCACACCCACCCCCCACACACACACACACACACACACACACACACACACACTACCATGGGATAATACCAGTACAACACACACACACACACAAAAAACACACTCTACCATGGGATAATACCAGTACAAAACCACACACACACACACACACACACACACTACCATGGGATAATACCAGTACACCACCCACACACACACACACACACACACACACACACACACACACACACACTACCATGGGATAATACCAGTACAACACACACACACTACCATGGGATAATACCAGTACAACACACACACACACCATGAATACCACTACACACACACACACACACCAACTACAACACACACACACTACCATGGGATAATACCAGTACAACACACACACACTACCATGGGATAATACCAGTACAACACACACACACCTACCATGGGATAATACCAGTACAACACACACACACACACTACCATGGGATAATACCAGTACAACACACACACACACTACCATGGGATAATACCAGTACAACACACACACACACCACTACCATGGGATAATACCAGTACAACACACACACACACACCATGGGATAATACCAGTACAACACACACACACCTACCATGGGATAATACCAGATACAACACACACACACACTACCATGGGATAATACCAGTACAACACACACACACACACACACACCTACCATGGGATAATACCAGTACACACACACACACACACACTACCATGGGATAATACCAGTACAACACACACACACACACACACTACCATGGGATAATACCAGTACAACACACACACACACACACACACACTACCATGGGATAATACCGTACAACACACACACACACACACACACACACACACCTACCATGGGATAATACCAGTACAACACACACACACACACACACACACTACCATGGGATAATACCAGTACAACACACACACACACACACACACACTACCATGGGATAATACCAGTACAACACACACACACACACACACACTACCATGGGATAATACCAGAACAACACACACACACACACACCATGGGATAACACCATACAACACACACACACACACACACACACACTACCATGGATAATACCAACACACACACACACACACACACACACACACTAACCATGGGATAATACCAGACACCACACACACACACACACACACACACTAACCATGGGATAATACCAGTACAACACACACACACACACACACACACACACACACACACACACACACACACACACACACTACCATGGGATAATACCAGTACAACACACACACACACACACACACACACTACCATGGGATAATACCAGTACAACACACACACACACACACACACACACATACCATGGGATAATACCAGTACAACACACACACACACACACACACAGACACCAACACACACACACACACACTACCATGGGATAATACCAGACACACACACACACACACACACACACACACACACACCACACACACACACACACACTACCATGGGATAATACCAGTACAACACACACACACACACACACACACCGGGATATTACCAGTACACACACACACACACTACCATGGGATAATACCAGTACAACACACACACACACACACACACACACACACTACCATGGGATAATACCAGTCACACACACACACACACACTACCATGGGATAATACCAGTACACACACACACACACTACCATGGGATAATACCAGTACAACACACACACACACTACCATGGGATAATACCAGTACAACACACACACACACTACCATGGGATAATACCAGTACACACACACACACACACACACTACCATGGGATAATACCAGTTACAACACACACACACCACGACAAGTACAACACACACACACACTACCATGGGATAATACCAGTACAACACACACACACACTACCATGGGATAATACCAGTACAACACACACACACACACTACCATGGGATAATACCAGTACAACACACACACACTACCATGGGATAATACCAGTACAACACACACACACTACCATGGGATAATACCAATACACACACACACACACACACACTACCATGGGATAATACCAGTACAACACACACACACCACTTACCATGGGATAATACCAGTACAACACACACACACACCACATACACACACACACACACACACTACCATGGGATAATACCAGTACAACACACACACACACACCATGGATACAGTACACACACACACACACACTACCATGGTCACACACACACACACACACACACACACTACCATGGGATAATACCAGTACACACACACACACACACACACACACACACACACACACACTACCATGGGATAATACCAGTACAACACACACACACACCATGATAACCACACACACACACACACTACCATGGGATAATACCAGTACAACACACACACACACACACACTACCATGGGATAATACCAGTACACACACACACACACACACACACTACCATGGGATAATACCAGTACAACACACACACACACTACCATGGGATAATACCAGTACACACACCACACACACACACACTACCATGGGATAATACCAACACACACACACACACACACACACTACCATGGGATAATACCAGTACAACACACACACACACACACACTACCATGGGATAATACCAGTACAACACACACACACACACACTACCATGGGATAATACCAGTACAACACACACACACACACACTACCATGGGATAATACCAGTACAACACACACACACACACATACCATGGGATAATACCAGTACAACACACACACACACACACACACACTACCATGGGATAATACCAGTACAACACACACACACACACACACACAACCATGGGATAATACCAGTACAACACACACACACACACACACACACACAACACACACACACACACACACACACACACACACACTACCATGGGATAATACCAGTACAACACACACACACACACACACACTACCATGGGATAATACCAGTACAACACACACACACACACTACCATGGGATAATACCAGTACAACACACACACACACACACACACACTACCATGGGATAATACCAGTACAACACACACACACACACACACACACACTACCATGGGATAATACCAGTACAACACACACACACACACACACACACACACACACACTACCATGGGATAATACCAGTACAACACACACACACACCATACCAGTACACACACACACACACACTACCATGGGATAATACCAGTACAACACACACACACACCACTACCATGGGATAATACCAGTACAACACACACACACACACACACACACACACTACAGGACACATACACACACACACACACACACTACCATGGGATAATACCAGTACAACACACACACACACACTACCATGGGATAATACCAGACACACACACACACTACCATGGGATAATACCAGTACAACACACACACACACACACACACTACCATGGGATAATACCAGTACAACACACACACACACCAGAAACCACACACACACACACACACTACCATGGGATAATACCAGTACAACACACACACACCCTACCATGGGATAATACCAGTACAACACACACACACAACACACACTACCATGGGATAATACCAGTACACACACACACACTACCATGGGATAATACCAGTACAACACACACACACACCATGGGATAATACCAGTACAACACACACACACACTACCATGGGATAATACCAGTACAACACACACACACACACACACACACACACTACCATGGGATAATACCAGTACAACACACACACACAACACACATACACACACACACACACTACCATGGGATAATACCAGTACAACACACACACCACAACACACACACACACACACACACTACCATGGGATAATACCAGTACAACACACACACACACACACATACCATGGAACAACACACACACACACACACACACACTACCATGGGATAATACCAGTACAACACACACACACACACACCATGGGATAATACCAGTACAACACACACAAAATACCAGACACACACACACACACTACCATGGGATAATACCAGTACAACACACACACACACACACACAACCACACTACCATGGGATAATACCAGTACAACACACACACACACACACATACCACACACACACACACACACACACTACCATGGGATAATACCAGTACACACACACACACACACTACCATGGGATAATACCAGTACAACACACACACACACACCACCATGGGATAATACCAGTACAACACACACACACACACACACTACCATGGGATAATACCAGTACACACACACACACACACACTACCATGGGATAATACCAGTACAACACACACACACACTACCATGGGATAATACCAGTACAACACACACACACACACATGACAAACCAGCACACACACACCCATGGATAATACCAGTACACACACACACACTACCATGGGATAATACCAGACAACACACACACACACTACCATGGGATAATACCAGTACACACACACACACACACACACTACCATGGGATAATACCAGTACAACACACACACACACACACACCACACACACACACACACACACTACCAGGGATAATACCAGTACAACACACACACACACACACTACCATGGGATAATACCAGTACACACACACACACACACTACCATGGGATAATACCAGTACAACACACACACACACACACACACACACACACACCACATACCATGGGATAATACCAGTACAACACACACACACACACCATGATAATACCAGTACAACACACACACACACACACACACCATGGGATAATACCAGTACAACACACACACACACACTACCATGGGATAATACCAGTACAACACACACACACACACACACACACACACACACACACACTACCATGGGATAATACCAGTACAACACACACACACACACACACACACACTACCATGGGATAATACCAGTACAACACACACACACACTACCATGGGATAATACCAGTACAACACACACACACACACACACTACCATGGGATAATACCAGTACAACACACACACACACACACTACCATGGGATAATACCAGTACAACACACACACACACACACTACCATGGGATAATACCAGTACAACACACACACACACACACTACCATGGGATAATACCAGTACAACACACACACACACTACCATGGGATAATACCAGTACAACACACACACACACACTACCATGGGATAATACCAGTACAACACACACACACACACACACACACTACCATGGGATAATACCAGTACACACACACACACACACACACTACCATGGGATAATACCAGTACACACACACACACACACTACCATGGGATAATACCAGTCACAACACACACACTACCATGGGATAATACCAGTACAACACACACACACACACACACACACACTACCATGGGATAATACCAGTACAACACACACACACACTACCATGGGATAATACCAGTACAACACACACACACACACACTACCATGGGATAATACCAGTACAACACACACACACACACACACACACATACCAAACAGCACACACACACACAGGTACCAGTACAACACACACACACACACTACCATGGGATAATACCAGTACACACACACACACACACTACCATGGGATAATACCAGTACAACACACACACACACTACCATGGGATAATACCAGTACAACACACACACACACACACACACACACACACACACACACACACTACCATGGGATAATACCAGTACACACACACACACACACTACCATGGGATAATACCAGTACAACACACACACACACACACACACACACACACACTACCATGGGATAATACCAGTCACAACACACACACACACACTACCATGGGATAATACCAGTACAACACACACACACACTACCATGGGTAATACCAGTACAACACACACACACACTACCATGGGATAATACCAGTACAACACACACACACACACACACACACACACTACCATGGGATAATACCAGTACAACACACACACACACACTACCATGGGATAATACCAATTACAACACACACACACTACCATGGGATAATACCAGTACAACACACACACACACACACACTACCATGGGATAATACCAGTACAACACACACACACACACTACCATGGGATAATACCAGTACAACACACACACACACATGGCCAAACAACACACACTACCATGGGATAATACCAGTACACCACACACACACACTACCATGGGATAATACCAGTACAACACACACACACACACTACCATGGGATAATACCAGTACAACACACACACACACACACACACACACACTACCATGGGATAATACCAGTACAAACACACACACACACACACTACCTGGGTTACAGTACAACACACACACACACACACTACCATGGGATAATACCAGTACACCACACACACACACACACACTACCATGGGATAATACCAGTACAACACACACACACACTACCATGGGATAATACCAGTACACACACACACACACTACCATGGGATAATACCAGTACAACACACACACACACACTACCATGGGATAATACCAGTACAACACACACACACACACACACACTACCATGGGATAATACCAGTACAACACACACACACACACCACTACCATGGGATAATACCAGTACAACACACACACACACTACCATGGGATAATACCAGTACAACACACACACACACACACACACACACACACCTACCATGGGATAATACCAGTACAACACACACACACTACCATGGGATAATACCAGTACACACACACACACACACACTACCATGGGATAATACCAGTACACACACACACACACACCATGGGATAATACCAGTACAACACACACACACACACTACCATGGGATAATACCAGTACAACACACACACACACACACACTACCATGGGATAATACCAGTACAACACACACACACACACACTACCATGGGATAATACCAGTACAACACACACACACACACACTACCATGGGATAATACCAGTACAACACACACACACACCTACCATGGGATAATACCAGTACAACACACACACACACACACCGGATAATACACACACACACACACACACACACACACACTACCATGGGATAATACCAGTACAACACACCACCCATACACACACACACACACACTACCATGGGATAATACCAGTACAACACACACACACACACACTACCATGGGATAATACCTGTACACACACACACACACTACCATGGGATAATACCAGTACAACACACACACACACACATACCATGGGATAATACCAGTACAACACACACACACTACCATGGGATAATACCAGTACACACACACACACACTACCATGGGATAATACCAGTACAACACACACACACACTACCATGGGATAATACCAGTACAACACACACACACACACACTACCATGGGATAATACCAGTACAACACACACACACCAAGGGCAACACACACACACACACACACTACCATGGGATAATACCAGTACACAACACACACACACTACCATGGGATAATACCAGTACACACACACACACACACACACACTACCATGGGATAATACCAGTACAACACACACACACACACACACACACACACACTACCATGGGATAATACCAGTACAACACACACACACACACACACACCTACCATGGGACAATACACACACACACACTACCATGGGATAACACACACACACACACACACTACCATGGGATAATACCAGTACAACACACACACACACACACACTACCATGGGATAATACCAGTACAACACACACACACACACACTACCATGGGATAATACCAGTACAACACACACACACACACACACACACACACACAACCATGGGATAATACCAGTACAACACACACACACTACCATGGGATAATACCAGCACACACACACACACACTACCATGGGATAATACCAGTACAACACACACACACACACACACACACACACTACCATGGGATAATACCAGTACAACACACACACACACTACCATGGGATAATACCAGTACACACACACACACACACACACTACCATGGGATAATACCAGTACAACACACACACCTACCATGGGATAATACCAGTCACACACACACACACACACTACCATGGGATAATACCAGTACAACACACACACACTACCATGGGATAATACCAGTACAACACACACACTACCATGGGATAATACCAGTACAGCACACACACACACACACACATACCATGGGATAATACCAGTACAACACACACACACCACTACCATGGGATAATACCAGTACAACACACACACACAACTACCATGGGATAATACCAGTACAACACACACACACACACCGTAATACCAAACACACACACACACTACCATGGGATAATACCAGTACAACACACACACACACACATACCATGGGATAATACCAGTACAACACACACACACACCCTACCATGGGATAATACCAGTACAACACACACACTACCATGGGATAATACCAGTACAACACACACACTACCATGGGATAATACCAGTACAACACACACACACACTACCATGGGATAATACCAGTACAAAACACACACACACACTACCATGGGATAATACCAGTACAACACACACACACACTACCATGGGATAATACCAGTACAACACACACACACACACACTACCATGGGATAATACCAGTACAACACACACACACACACTACCATGGGATAATACCAGTACAACACACACACACACACACTACCATGGGATAATACCAGTACAACACACACACACACTACCATGGGATAATACCAATACAACACACACACACACCTACCATGGGATAATACCAGCACACACACACACACACTACCATGGGATAATACCAGTACACAACACACACACACACTACCATGGGATAATACCAGTACAACACACACACACACACACACACACACACACACACAACCATGGGATAATACCAGTACAACACACACACACACTACCATGGGATAATACCAGTACAACACACACACACACACACACTACCATGGGATAATACCAGTACAACACACACACACACACACACTACCATGGGATAATACCAGTACAACACACACACACACACTACCATGGGATAATACCAGTACAACACACACACACACACACACTACCATGGGATAATACCAGTACAACACACACACACACACACACACACACACCTGGGATAATACCAATACAACACACACACACACACACTACCATGGGATAATACCAGTACAACACACACACACACAACACCACACACACACACACACACTACCATGGGATAATACCAGTACAACACACACACACACACTACCAACACACACACACACACACTACCATGGGATAATACCAGTACACAACACACACACACACACACTACCATGGGATAATACCAGTACACACACACACACACACTACCATGGGATAATACCAGTACAACACACACACACACACACACTACCATGGGATAATACCAGTACAACACACACACACACACACACACACACACTACCATGGGATAATACCAGTACACACACACACACACACACTACCATGGGATAATACCAGTCAACACACACACACACACACACACTACCATGGGATAATACCAGTTACAACACACACACACACACTACCATGGGATAATACCAGTACAACACACACACACACACACACACACACACACACTACCATGGGATAATACCAGTACAACACACACACACACTACCATGGGATAATACCAGTACAACACACACACACACTACCATGGGATAATACCAGTACACACACACACACACACACACACACTACCATGGGATAATACCAGTACAACACACACACACACACTACCATGGGATAATACCAGTACAACACACACACACACACACACACCATGGGATAATACCAGTACACACACACACACACACACACACACACACACACTACCATGGGATAATACCAGTACAACACACACACACACACAACCATGGGATAATACCAGTACACACACACACACACACTACCATGGGATAATACCAGTAACACACACACACACACTACCATGGGATAATACCAGTACAACACACACACACACACTACCATGGGATAATACCAGTACAACACACACACACACACACACACACACACACACACACACACACACACACACCAGTGGGATAATACCAGTACAACACACACACACACACTACCATGGGATAATACCGTACACACACACACACACTACCATGGGATAATACCAGTACAACACACACACACACACACACTACCATGGGATAATACCAGTACAACACACACACACTACCATGGGATAATACCAGTACAACACACACACACACACACACTACCATGGGATAATACCAGTACAACACACACACTACCATGGGATAATACCAGTACAACACACACACACACACACTACCATGGATAATACCAACAACGCACACACACACACACACACACACTACCATGGGATAATACCAGTACAACACACACACACACACACGGGACACATACACACTACAACACACACACACACTACCATGGGATAATACCAGTACACACACAACACACACACACACATACCATGGGATAATACCAGTACAACACACACACACACACACACACTACCATGGGAAAATACCAGTACAACACACACACACACACACAACCACACACACACACTACCATGGGATAATACCAGTACAACACACACACACACACTACCATGGGATAATACCAGTACAACACACACACACACACACACACTACCATGGGATAATACCAGTACAACACACACACACACTACCATGGGATAATACCAGTACAACACACACACACACACACACACACCTGGGACACCACACACTACACACACACACTACCATGGGATAATACCAGTCCACACACACACACACACTACCATGGGATAATACCAGTACAACACACACACACACACTACCATGGGATAATACCAGTACAACACACACACACACTACCATGGGATAATACCAGTACACACACACACACACACACTACCATGGGATAATACCAATTACAACACACACACACACACACACACTACCATGGGATAATACCAGTACAACACACACACACACTACCATGGGATAATACCAGTACAACACACACACTACCATGGGATAATACCAGTACACACACACACACACACTACCATGGGATAATACCAGTACAACACACACACACACACACACACTACCATGGGATAATACCAGTACAACACACACACACACACACACACTACCATGGGATAATACCAGTACAACACACACACACACTACCATGGGATAATACCAGTACAACACACACACACACACAATGGGATAATACCAGTACAACACACACACACCACTACCATGGGATAATACCAGTTACACACACACACACACACACACACACTACCATGGGATAATACCAGTACAACACACACACACACACACACACACACACACACACTACCATGGGATAATACCAGTACAACACACACACACACACACACTACCATGGGATAATACCAGTACACACACACACACACACTACCATGGGATAATACCAGTACAACACACACACACACACACACACTACCATGGGATAATACCAGTACAACACACACACACACACACACACTACCATGGGATAATACCAGTACAACACACACACACACACACACACACACACACTACCATGGGATAATACCAGTACAACACACACACACTACCATGGGATAATACCAGTACACACACACACACACACACACTACCATGGGATAATACCAGTACAACACACACACACACACACTACCATGGGATAATACCAGTACAACACACACACACCACTACCATGGGATAATACCAGTACACACACACACACACACTACCATGGGATAATACCAGTACACACACACACACACCATGGAATACCAGTACAACACACACACACTACCATGGGATAATACCAGTACAACACACACACACAAAACTACCATGGGATAATACCAGTACAACACACACACACTACCATGGGATAATACCAGTACAACACACACACACACATATAATACCAGACACACACACACACACACACACACTACCATGGGATAATACCGTACACACACACACACACACTACCATGGATTACCAACAACACACACACACACACTACCATGGGATAATACCAGTACAACACACACACACACACTACCATGGGATAATACCAGTACAACACACACACACACACACACACTACCATGGGATAATACCAGTACAACACACACACACTACCATGGGATAATACCAGTACAACACACACACACACTACCATGGGATAATACCAGTACAACACACACACACACACTACCATGGGATAATACCAGTACAACACACACACACACACACACACACATGGGATAATACCAGACAACACACACACACACTACCATGGGATAATACCAGTACAACACACACACACACACTACCATGGGATAATACCAGTACAACACACACACACACACACCTACCATGGGATAATACCGACAACACACACACACACTACCATGGGATAATACCAGTTACAACACACACACACACACACATGGATAATACCAGTACAACACACACTACCACAACACACACACACACACACACACTACCATGGGATAATACCAGTACAACACACACACACACCTACGTAATACCATACAACACACACACACACACTACCATGGGATAATACCAGTACAACACACACACACACACTACCATGGGATAATACCAGCACACACACACACACACACTACTAAATACCAGTTACAACACACACACTACCATGGGATAATACCAGACAACACACACACACACTACCATGGGATAATACCAGTACAACACACACACACACTACCATGGGATAATACCAGTACAACACACACACACACATGGGATAATACCAGTACAATACACACACTACCATGGGATACCAGTACAATACACACACAACACCATGGGATAATACCAGTACAACACACACACACACACACTACCATGGGATAATACCAGTACAAACACACACACACACTACCATGGGATAATACCAGTACAACACACACACACACACTACCATGGGATAATACCAGTACAACACACACACACCACTACCATGGGATAATACCAGTACAACACACCCACACACACTACCATGGGATAATACCAGTCAACACACACACACACCACACTACCATGGGATAATACCAGTACAACACACACACACACCATGACATAATACCAGTACACACACACACACTACCATGGGATAATACCAGTACAACACACACACACTACCATGGGATAATACCAGCACAACACACACACATACCATGGGATAATACCAGCACACACACACACACACTACCATGGGATAATACCAGTACAACACACACACACACACTACCATGGGATAATACCAGTACAACACACACACACACACACACACACACTACCATGGGATAATACCAGTACAACACACACACACACACACACACACACACACACACACACACACACACACACACACACACACACACACACACTACCATGGGATAATACCAGTACAACACACACACACACACACACACTACCATGGGATAATACCAGTACAACACACACACACACACTACCATGGGATAATACCAGTACAACACACACACACACACACACACACACACTACCATGGGATAATACCAGTACAACACACACACACACACACACACACACACACTACCATGGGATAATACCAGTACAACACACACACACTACCATGGATAACACACACACACACACACACTACCATGGGATAATACCAGTACAACACACACACACACACACACTACCATGGGATAATACCAGTACAACACACACACACACACTACCATGGGATAATACCAGTACAACACACACACACACACACTACCATGGGATAATACCAGTACAACACACACACACACACACTACCATGGGATAATACCAGTACACACACACACACACTACCATGGGATAATACCAGTACACCCCACACACACACACACACTACCATGGGATAATACACACACACACACACACACACACACTACCATGGGATAATACCAGTACAACACACACACACACTACCATGGGATAATACCAGTACAACACACACACACACACCCACAACACACACACACACTACCATGGGATAATACCAGTACAACAACACACACACACACTACCATGGGATAATACCAGTACAACACACACACACACACACACACACACACTACCATGGGATAATACCAGTACAACACACACACACACACACACACACACACTACACACGGGATAATACCAGTACAACACACACACACACACACTACCATGGGATAATACCAGTACAACACACACACACACTACCATGGGATAATACCAGTACAACACACACACACACACTACCATGGGATAATACCAGTACAACACACACACACACACACACTACCATGGGATAATACCAGTACAACACACACACACACACCCCCTACCATGGGATAATACCAGTACAACACACACACACCACTACCATGGGATAATACCAGTACAACACACACACACACACTACCATGGGATAATACCAGTACACACACACACACACACACTACCATGGGATAATACCAGTACAACACACACACACACACTACCATGGGATAATACCAGTACAACACACACACACCAGGATTCCACACACACACACTACCATGGGATAATACACACACACACACACACACACTACCATGGGATAATACCAGTACAACACACACACACACCACAACACACACAACACACACACACACACTACCATGGGATAATACCAGTACAACACACACACACACACACCATGGGATAATACCAGTACAACACACACACACACCACACACACTACCATGGGATAATACCAGTACAACACACACACACTACCATGGGATAATACCAGTAAACACACACACACACACACTACCATGGGATAATACCAGTACAACACACACACACTACCATGGGATAATACCAGTACAACACACACACACTACCATGGGATAATACCTGTAAAACACACACACACACACTACCATGGGATAATACCAGTACAACACACACACACTACACACATGGGATAACACCACTACACACACACACACACTACCATGGGATAATACCAGTACAACACACACACACTACCATGGGATAATACCAGTACAACACACACACACACACTACCATGGGATAATACCAGTACAACACACACACACACACACAACTACCATGG
>NW_025549674.1:0-15000 GCF_905237065.1 Salmo salar | reverse complement strand
GGGATAATACCAGTACAACAAACACACACACACACACACACACTACCATGGGATAATACCAGTACAAAACACACACACACACACTATCATGGGAAAATACCAGTACAACACACACTACCATGGGATAATACCAGTACAACACACACTACCGTGGGATAATACCAGTACAACACACACTACCATGGGATAATACCAGTACAACACACACTACCGTGGGATAATACCAGTACAAAACACACTACCGTGGGATAATACCAGTATAATACACACACACTACCATGGGATAATACCAGCACAATACACACACACTACCATGGGATAATACCAGTACAACACACACACACACACTACCATGGGATAATACCAGTACAACACACACACACACTACCATGGGATAATACCAGTACAACACACACACACACACACACACACACTACCATGGGATAATACCAGTACAACACAGACACACACACACACACACACACACACTACCATGGGATAATACCAGTACAAAACACACACACACACACTACCATGGGATAATACCAGTACAAAACACACACACACTACCATGGGATAATACCAGTACAAAACACACACACACACTACCATGGGATAATACCAGTACAACACACACACACAACCATGGGATAATACCAGTACAACACACACACACACACAACCATGGGATAATACCAGTACAATACACACACACTACCATGGGATAATACCAGTACAACACACACACACACTACCATGGGATAATACCAGTACAACACACACACACTACCATGGGATATAACCAGTACAACACACACACACACACACACTACCATGGGATAATACCAGTACAACACACACACACACACACACTACCATGGGATAATACCAGTACAACACACACACACACAGACACACACACACACACACACTACCATGGGATAATACCAGTACAACACACACACACACTACCATGGGATAATACCAGTACAACACACACACACACACACACACACACACACACACACACACACACACACACACACACACACACACACACACACACACACACTACCATGGGATAATACCAGTACAACACACACACACACACACACACACACTACCATGGGATAATACCAGTACAACACACACACACACACACACACACTACCATGGGATAATACCAGTACAACACACACACAAACACACACTACCATGGGATAATACCAGTACAACACAGACACACACACACACACACACACACACACACACACACACACACACACACACTACCATGGGATAATACCAGTACAAACACACACTACCATGGGATAATACCAGTACAACACACACTACCATGGGATAATACCAGTACAACACACACTACCGTGGGATAATACCAGTACAAAACACACTACCATGGGATAATACCAGTACAACACACACTACCATGGGATAATACCAGTACAACACACACTACCATGGGATAATACCAGTACAACACACACTACCATGGGATAATACCAGTACAACACACACTACCGTGGGATAATACCAGTACAAAACACACTACCGTGGGATAATACCAGTACAACACAGACACACACACACACACACTACCATGGGATAATACCAGTACAACACAGACACACACACACACACACACACTACCATGGGATAATACCAGTACAAAACACACACACACTACCATGGGATAATACCAGTACAACACACACACACACACACACACACACACACTACCATGGGATAATACCAGTACAACACACACACACAACCATGGGATAATACCAGTACAACACACACACACAACCATGGGATAATACCAGTACAACACACACACACACACAACCATGGGATAATACCAGTACAATACACACACACACACACTACCATGGGATAATACCAGTACAACACACACACACTACCATGGGATAATACCAGTACAACACACACACACACACTACCATGGGATAATACCAGTACAACACACACACACACACACACACTACCATGGGATAATACCAGTACAACACACACACACACTACCATGGGATAATACCAGTACAACACACACACACACTACCATGGGATAATACCAGTACAACACACACACACACACACACACACTACCATGGGATAATACCAGTACAACACACACATACACACACAAACACACACTACCATGGGATAATACCAGTACAACACACACACACACACACTACCATGGGATAATACCAGTACAACACACACACTACCATGGGATAATACCAGTACAACACACACACACACACACACACACACACACACACTACCATGGGATAATACCAGTACAACACACACACGACACACACACACACACACACACACACACACACTACCATGGGATAATACCAGTACAACACACACACACACACTACCATGGGATAATACCAGTACAACACACACACACACAGACACACACACACTACCATGGGATAATACCAGTACAACACACACTACCATGGGATAATACCAGTACAACACACACTACCATGGGATAATACCAGTACAACACACACACACACACACACACACACACACACACACACACACACTACTACCATGGGATAATACCAGTACAACACACACACACTACCATGGGATAATACCAGTACAACACACACACACACAACCATGGGATAATACCAGTACAACACACACACACACACTACCATGGGATAATACCAGTACAACACACACACACACTACCATGGGATAATACCAGTACAACACACACACACTACCATGGGATAATACCAGTACAACACACACACACACAACCATGGGATAATACCAGTACAACACACACACACACACTACCATGGGATAATACCAGTACAACACACACACACACACAACCATGGGATAATACCAGTACAACACACACACACACACTACCATGGGATAATACCAGTACAACACACACACACACACAACCATGGGATAATACCAGTACAACACACACACACACACAACCATGGGATAATACCAGTACAACACACACACACACACACACTACCATGGGATAATACCAGTACAACACACACACACTACCATGGGATAATACCAGTACAACACACACACACTACCATGGGATAATACCAGTACAACACACACACACTACCATGGGATAATACCAGTACAACACACACACACTACCATGGGATAATACCAGTACAACACACACACACTACCATGGGATAATACCAGTACAACATACACACACTACCATGGGATAATACCAGTACAACACACACACACTACCATGGGATAATACCAGTACAACAAACACACACACACACAACCATGGGATAATACCAGTACAACAAACACACACACACACAACCATGGGATAATACCAGTACAACACACACACACACACTAACATGGGATAATACCAGTACAACACACAGACACACACTACCATGGGATAATACCAGTACAACACACAGACACACACTACCATGGGATAATACCAGTACAACACACACACACTACCATGGGATAATACCAGTACAACACACACACACTACCATGGGATAATACCAGTACAACACACACACAAACACACACTACCATGGGATAATACCAGTACAACACACACACACTACCATGGGATAATACCAGTACAACAAACACACACACACACACACACACACACACACTACCATGGGATAATACCAGTACAAAACACACACACACACACACTACCATGGGATAATACCAGTACAACACACACTACCATGGGATAATACCAGTACAACACACACACAAACACACACTACCATGGGATAATACCAGTACAACACACACACACTACCATGGGATAATACCAGTACAACAAACACACACACACACACACACACACTACCATGGGATAATACCAGTACAAAACACACACACACACACACACACTATCATGGGAAAATACCAGTACAACACACACTACCATGGGATAATACCAGTACAACACACACTACCGTGGGATAATACCAGTACAACACACACTACCATGGGATAATACCAGTACAACACACACTACCGTGGGATAATACCAGTACAAAACACACTACCGTGGGATAATACCAGTACAAAACACACACACACACACACACACACACACACTACCATGGGATAATACCAGTACAACACAGACACACACACACACACACACACACACTACCATGGGATAATACCAGTACAAAACACACACACACACACTACCATGGGATAATACCAGTACAAAACACACACACACTACCATGGGATAATACCAGTACAAAACACACACACACACTACCATGGGATAATACCAGTACAACACACACACACAACCATGGGATAATACCAGTACAACACACACACACACACAACCATGGGATAATACCAGTACAATACACACACACTACCATGGGATAATACCAGTACAACACACACACACACTACCATGGGATAATACCAGTACAACACACACACACTACCATGGGATATAACCAGTACAACACACACACACACACACTACCATGGGATAATACCAGTACAACACACACACACACACACTACCATGGGATAATACCAGTACAACACACACACACACACAGACACACACACTACCATGGGATAATACCAGTACAACACACACACACACTACCATGGGATAATACCAGTACAACACACACACACACACACACACACACACACACACACACACACACACTACCATGGGATAATACCAGTACAACACACACACACACACACACACACTACCATGGGATAATACCAGTACAACACACACACACACACACACACACACACACACACACACACACACACACACACACACACACACACACACACACTACCATGGGATAATACCAGTACAACACACACACACACACACACTACCATGGGATAATACCAGTACAACACAGACACACACACACACACACACACACACACACACACACACACACACACACACACACACACACACACACACACACACACACACACACTACCATGGGATAATACCAGGACAACACACACTACCATGGGATAATACCAGTACAACACACACTACCATGGGATAATACCAGTACAACACACACTACCATGGGATAATACCAGTACAACACACACTACCGTGGGATAATACCAGCACAAAACACACTACCGTGGGATAATACCAGTACAACACAGACACACACACACACACACTACCATGGGATAATACCAGTACAACACAGACACACACACACACACACACTACCATGGGATAATACCAGTACAAAACACACACACACTACCATGGGATAATACCAGTACAACACACACACACACACACACACACTACCATGGGATAATACCAGTACAACACACACACACAACCATGGGATAATACCAGTACAACACACACACACAACCATGGGATAATACCAGTACAACACACACACACACACAACCATGGGATAATACCAGTACAATACACACACACACACTACCATGGGATAATACCAGTACAACACACACACACTACCATGGGATAATACCAGTACAACACACACACACACACACACACACACACTACAATGGGATAATACCAGTACAACACACACACACACACACACACTACCATGGGATAATACCAGTACAACACACACACACACTACCATGGGATAATACCAGTACAACACACACACACACTACCATGGGATAATACCAGTACAACACACACACACACACACACACTACCATGGGATAATACCAGTACAACACACACATACACACACAAACACACACTACCATGGGATAATACCAGTACAACACACACACACACACACTACCATGGGATAATACCAGTACAACACACACACTACCATGGGATAATACCAGTACAACACACACACACACACACACACACACACACACTACCATGGGATAATACCAGTACAACACACACACACACACACACACACACACACACTACCATGGGATAATACCAGTACAACACACATACACACACACACTACCATGGGATAATACCAGTACAACACACACACACACTACCATGGGATAATACCAGTACAACACACAGACACACACACACTACCATGGGATAATACCAGTACAACACACACACACTACCATGGGATAATACCAGTACAACACACACACACTACCATGGGATAATACCAGTACAACACACACACACACACACACACACACACACACACTACCATGGGATAATACCAGTACAACACACACACACACACACACACACACACACACTACCATTGGATAATACCAGTACAACACACACACACTACTACCATGGGATAATACCAGTACAACACACACACACTACTACCATGGGATAATACCAGTACAATACACACACACTACCAAGGGACAACACTAGTACAACACACACACACTACCATGGGATAATACCAGTACAATACACACACACTACCAAGGGACAACACTAGTACAACACACACTACCATGGGACAACACTAGTACAACACACACTACCAATGGAAGCATCAGCACTTACACTGCCCTCTCGATGGCACCGATCTCATTGGACATGCCTAATCCGTAGTAGCACAGAGCTCCCAGGCCTACAGCAGCCCCTCCAGCCAGGAACATCCTGCCCATGTTATCCACTGTAAGGGAATAAATAGCACATTTACACCAGTTAAAACCTGGTGCTGACCGGCACATGTTAAAGGTACTGACTTCATGATGTAACTGTGAGGGGTGTGAGATGGGCCTGTGTTTATTTCAGCTATGTTTACATGACAGGTCCATCCTGCCCCCCTCGCAAGCAGTCGTTTGTGTTGTGAGGTGACATTTTTAAAAGTGGTTTAGCAAGTCAATATATTCACTTCTGATGGCAGTATCAGTTGCTGGCTGGAAAGCTGCCTGTTGGAGCTGGTCCTTGGCCGTTTTCCCACCACGGAAACCAAATCTGGATTTGGTGGAATAGCCCTGATGAAAGAGGAAAATAAAGCTTAAATATTACCCAGAATCAGTTATTATTACAGCATGTTGACCTACAATTGAAGACATACAAATTGTCCACAGGTAGTGTCTTTCAAAGAAAAATGAGTCGATGTCCGTAGCCCCGCAGCAATCTTATTAGCATAATAAATAAATAATAATTGCCATAAAAATCTGTTTATCCATGTATGAAGTTGTTATTCAATGTGTTTCTATGGGCTAATAGCAGTAAGGCTAAATTCAATGTTTCATCAAATATTATATATATATAATATTTGATGAAACTAGATATAAATAAAATTAGATATAATTATTTTTTTATATCTTAAGGGTCCTAAAACTCAATGGAATAGCTAAATGATCCATGGTATGACCATGTTAAAACAACTCCATATGTTATCTTAGTAGAACCCCCCCACCGTAACGCATTAACCATTGTCTAAAACGGGTCCATTTATCATCATCATCATCCTCCTCAGTACTGGCAGGGCTCTAGTCATTACCTGTGTCCCATAATGTGCCTGCATTCCATACAGAACCAGGCTAATAATGACTAGCCAACTTTAATTAGCATGACCTTGCAGGGCTTGGCATTCAGGTAAATTTGCCAGTGGCACAGCGCGCCAGTACCAACGGAAAACTACTGTCCTGAATGAAAAGAATACCGGCACAGAAAGAGGATGATGCGCAAATCTTTCATTTGCAGGCTGAGCAAGTAGCCCATCCACACACAAAAAAAATACCAATACCTTGACTTTGTTGTCCTTAAGCCATTTTGCCACAACTTTGGAAGTATGCTTGGAGTCATTGTCCATTTGGAAAACCCATTTGCGACCAAGCTTTAACTTCCTGGCTGATGTCTTGAGATGTTGCTTCAATATATATATATATATATATGAGATAGAAGCAACATCTACAGAATTGTGGTGATGGTGTTCTTCAGCCTGCAAGCATCCCCCTTTAATCCTCCAAACATAACGATGGTCATTATGGCCAAACAGTTCTATTTTTGTTTCATCAGACCAGAGAACATTTCTCCAAAAAGTACAATCTTTGTCCCCATGTGCAGCTGCAAACCGTAGTTTGGCTTTTTTATGGCGGTTTTGGAGCAGTGGCTTCTTCCTTTCTGAGCGGCCTTTCAGGTTATGTCGATATAGGACTCGTTTTACTGTGGAAATAGATACTTTTGTACCCGTTTCCTCCAGCACCTTCACAAGGTCCTTTGCTGTTGTTCTGGGATTGATTTGCAATTTTCGCACCAAAGTACGTTCATCTCTAGGAGACAGAACGCGTCTCCTTCCTGAGTGGTATGACGGCTGCGTGGTCCCATGGTGTTTATACTTACACATTATTGTTTGTACAGATGAACGTGGTACCTTCAGGCATTTGGAATTTGGAATTTTCCAAGCTGTTTAAAGGCACAGTCAACTTAGTGTATATAAACTTCTGACCCACTGGAATTGTGATACAGTGAATTATAAGTGAAATAATCTATCTGTTAACAAGTGTTGGAAAAATGACTTGTGTCATGCACAAAGTAGATGTTGACTTGCCAAAACTATAGTTTGTTAACAAGAAATTTGTGGAGTGGTTGAAAAACGAGTTTTGATGACTCCAACCTAAGTATGTAAACTTCAACTGTATGTGCAATGACGACGTCGTCCCCAGTGACTGAACAGCGGCTTGCGAAAGTATTCACCCCCTTGGCATTTTTCCTATTTTGTTGCCTTACAACCTGATATGAAAATGGATTTTTGGTTTGTACCATTTGATTTACACAACATGCCTACCACTTTGAAGATGCAAAGTATTTATTGTGAAACAAACAAGACAAAAAAAACATAACTTGAGCGTGCTTAACTATTCACCCCCTCCAAAGTCAATACTTTGTAGAGTCACCTTTTGCAGCAAATACAGCTCCAAGTCTCTTGGGGTATGTCTCTATTAGCTTGGCACATCTATCCACTGGGATTTTTGCCAATTCTTCAAGGCAAACCTGCTCCAGCTCCTTCAAGTTGGATGGGTTCCGCTGATGTGCAGCAATCTTTAAGTCATATCACAGATTCTCAAATGGATTGAGGTCTGGGCTTTGACTAGGCCATTCCAAGACATTTAAAATGTTTCCCCTTAAACCACTCGAGTGTTGCTTTAGCAGTATGCTTAGGGTCATTGTCCTGCTGGAAGGTGAACCTCCGTCCCAGTCTCAAATCTCTTGAAGACAAACAGGTTTCCCCTCAAGAATTTCCCTGTATTTAGAGCCATCCATCATTCCTTCAATTCGGACCAGTTTCCCAGTCCCTGCAGATGAAAAACATCCCCGCAGCATTATGCTGCCACCACCATGCTTCACTGTGGGGATGGTGTTCTCGTGGTGATGAGAGGTGTTGGGTTTGCGCCAGACATAGCATTTCCTTGATGGCCAAAGAAAATCTATTTTACTCTCATCTGACCAGAGTACCTTCTTCCATATTTTTGGAGAGTCTCCCACATGCCTTTTGGCAAACACCAAACATGTTTGGTTATTTTTTTATGGACACTCTTCCATAAAGCCCAGCTCTGTGGAGTGTACGGCTTAAAAGTGGTCCTATGGACAGATACGCCGCTGTGGAGCTTTGCAGTTCCTTCAGGGTTATTTTTGGTCTCTTTGTTGCCTCCCTGATTAATGCCCTCCTTGCCTGGTCCGTGAGTATTGGTGGGTGGCCCTTTCTTGGCAGGTTTGTTGTGGTGCCCTATTCTTTCCATTTTTTTAATAATGGATTTAATGGTGCTCCGTGGGATGTTCAAAGTTTAGGATATTTTTTTGTAACCCAGCCCTGATCTGTACTTCTCCACAACTTTGTCCCTGACCTGTTTGGAGAGCTCCTTGGTCTTCATAATCTTGCTTGCTTGGTGGTTCCCCTTGCATGGTGGTGTTGCAGACTCTGGGGCCTTTCAGAACAGGTGTATACATACTGAGATCATGTGACAGAATCTGACACTTAAATAAAGTCCACCTGTATGCAATCTAACTAATTATGTGACTTCTGAAGGTAATTGGTGTCACCAGATCTTATTTAGGGGCTTCATAGCAAAGGGGTGAATACATATACATGCACCACAACTCCCTTTTTTATTATTTTATTTTTTCAATTTTTTTGAAGCAAGTTATTTTTTTCATTTCACTTCACCAATTTGGACTATTTTGTGTATGTCCATTACATGAAATCCAAATTAAAATGAATTTAAATTACAGGTTGTAGTGCAAAGAAATAGGAAAACCGCCAAGGGGGGTAAGTACTTTTGCAAGGCACTGTGCATACATATCCCAAACAGCAGCCATGGATTACAGGCTAGAGCTGTAATCCATGGCTGCTATCTGGGGGGGAGACACTAATGCTTGTAACAAATTCCAGTACAACCTCCGACGAGCCATCAAACAGGCAAAGCTTCAACACAGGACTAAGATCGAATCCTACTACGCCTGCTCTGATGTTCGTCGGATGTAGCAGGGTTGGCAATCTATCACAGATTACAAAAGGAAACCCAGCGGCGAGCTGCCCATTGACGCAAGCCTACCGGACAAGCTAAAAACCTATGCTTGCTTCGAGGCAAGCAACACTGAATCAAGCTGTTCTGGACTGTGTGATCATGCTCTACGTAGCTGATGTGAGACCTTTAAACAGGTTAACATTCAGATTACCAGGACTCGTACTCAGAGCAAGCACTGACCAGCTGGCAAGTGTCTTCACTGACATGTTCAACCTCTCCCTGACCCAGTCTGTAATACCAACATGTTTCAAGCAGACCACCATAGTCCCTGTGCCCATGAACGCCAAGGTAACCTGTGTAAATGACTATCATCCTGTAGCCATGCAATGCTTTGAAAGGCTGGTCATGGCTCACATCAACACCATCATCCCGGACCCACTTCAATTTGCATACCACCCCAACAACTCCACAGCTAACACAATCTCTATCGCACTTCACACTGCCCTCTCCCACCTGGACAAAAATAACACATGTGAGAATTGACTACAGCCGAGCTTTCAACACCATAGTACCCTCCATGCTCATGACTAAACTAAGGACTCTGGGACTTAACACCTCCCTCTGCAACTGGATCCTGGACTTCCTAACGGGCCACCCCCAGGTGGTGAGGGTAGGCAACAACACATCCACCAACCTGACACTGAAGATGGGGGCCCCTCAGGGGTGGTGCTTAGTCCCCTCCTGTACTCCCTGTTCACCCATGACTGCATGGTCACGCATAGCTCCAACGCCATCAAGTTTGATTCTCAAGAAGTTCTACAGCTATTATCTATCCTGTTGCCTAGTCACTTTATCCCTACTTATATGTACATATCTACCTCAATTACCTTGTAGCCCTGCACATCGACTCGGTACTGGTAACACGTGTATATAGCTAAGTTATCGTTCCTCGTATTACTATTTTTATTTTCCTCTCTGCATTGCTGGGAATGGCCCATACCAGCATTTCACTGGTAGTCTACACAAAGCATGTGACAAATAACATTTGATTTAAAGACCCTGAGACATGCCAGCTGAAACATGACATGCTAAAGACCCTGAGACATGCCAGCTGAAACATGACATGCTAAAGACCCTGAGACATGCCAGCTGAAACATGACATGCTAAAGACCCTGAGACATGCCAGCTGAAACATGACATGCTAAAGACCCTGAGACATGCCAGCTGAAACATGACATGCTAAAGACCCTGAGACATGCCAGCTGAAACATGACATGCTAAAGACCCTGAGACATGCCAGCTGAAACATGACATGCTAAAGACCCTGAGACATGCCAGCTGAAACATGACATGCTAAAGACCCTGAGACATGCCAGCTGAAACATGACATGGTAAAGACCCTGAGACATGCCAGCTAAAACATGACATGCTAAAGACCCTGAGACATGCCAGCTGAAACATGACATGCTAAAGACCCTGAGGCAAAGAAGGGGGCATTGGAGGGTGCCAACACGTGACAGAGACAATACCAGAGAAAATATGAAAAACACAAACACACACCTCCAAAACAAGCTACCCCGACTGACATATCCAAATATTTGCCGCCTTAGGCGACTTACATATCCAAATATTTGCCGCCTTAGGAGAGATTCAAGATCTCATTGAGCCTGTGCCAGCATTGTGACTGCATGGGAATGTGTGTGAAGTAGCTATAGAAACCATCACGCTTTGGGGCCAAAACATTTGGACCTGGAGAAGTAGGTAACCAAGGAGTAAATCAGCAGCATAACAAACCAGGGCAGGGAGCCACCAGCTACAGAGAGCCTGATCTCTCTTCATCTCCCCCTCTCAGAGAATACTCAACAGATATATAACAACTACATACAGACAGAGTTGTTCTGTATGGCTCAATCAATTCCAACTGTGAGTCTTCATGTAGTGTAATTAATTGATCTAGTGTTTATTAACTTTATTGTTATCTTATGACTTATTTCTCTATTTTATGTCTCTGTATTATTGGTAAGGACCCGTCAGTAAGCATTTCACTGCTAGTCTACACCTGTTGTTTACCAAGCATGTGAACAAAACATTTTTGATTTGGCTAGCAGTGTTTTTGTACCGTACAATGTTGGCTACATGTTTGCAGAGTTTGGAAAACCAATGCTGCAGAATTGATACAAGTCATCAGGATATCATTCTGCCAGGTAGACATACTTTGCAGTCAACATTTATTTGGGAAGGTTTTTTGGGAAAAGTGCAAAAATATGTTGAAGATAAATACACAACACAAAGACAGAAGACGAGAGGTCAAAAGGACGAGAAGTCAATAGAGTAATACCGATTAAGGGAAATAGTGTTTTTTCTGTAATTATTGATCAATGGTTCAGAGACATGGGAGGAATATGTCTTCTGAAATAAGATACTTGTTATTTGGCCATTGGCTAGTTTTATTGCAAGGAATTCTAATTGATCAACCACAGGCTAGGGCTGGATTATAAAACTACATTCTGTCCCTTTGTTCTGTGGAGAGAACCACTGGAGAGAATCACTGAGGACAGGGGAGAATGACCATCTACTTCTCAGCATAACATCTATGATTTATCCTCTTTGAATAAACCTATTTTCCTCCCTCTGATTTGCTTTGGGGTTTGTGTAATTGAAGAGTAACATCAACCGCTAACAAAAGCCTTTAGAAACGTTCATTTGAACAGTACATGATGACTGAATTCTGCGTCGCCAAGATTCAACCAAGACTTTGGACCAAACTTTTCGAATACCTGGTTTGCATACCCATTGCTGTTTGAATAAACCTGGGGGGGGGGGGGGGGTGTAATTGTGAACCAAAACCTACTGTGCCCTGAAAAAAAATATATACTGCTCAAAAAAATAAAGGGAACAACACAATGTAACTCCAAGTCAATCACACTTCTGTGAACTAAAACTGTCCACTTAGGAAGCAACACTGATTGACAATAAATTTCACATGCTGTTGTGCAAATGGAATAGACAACAGGTGGAAATTATAGGCTATTAGCAAGACACCCCCAATAAAGGAGTGGTTCTGCAGGTGGGGACCACAGACCACTTCTCAGTTCCTATGCTTCCTGGCTGATGTTTTGGTCACTTGTGAATGCTGGCGGTGCTTTCACTCTAGTGGTAGAATGAGTGGTAGAATGAGACGGTGTCTACAAGTGGCTCAGGTAGTGCAGCTCATCCAGGATGGCACATCAATGCGAGCTGTGGCAAGAAGGTTTGCTGTGTCTGTCAGCATAGTGTCCAGAGCATGGAGGCGCTACCAGGAGACAGGCCAGTACATCAGGAGACGTGGAGGAGGCCGTACGAGGGCAACAACCCAGCAGCAGGACCGCTACCTCCGCCTTTATGCAAGGAGGCAGGAGGAGCAGTGCCAGAGCCCTGCAAAATGACCTCCAGCAGGCCACAAATGTGCATGTGTCTGCTCAAACGGTCAGAAACAGACTCCATGAGGGTGGTATGAGGGCCCGACATCCACAGGTTGGGGTTGTGCTTACAGCCCAACACCGTGCAGGACGTTTGGCATTTGCCAGAGAACACCAAGATTGGCAAATTCGCCACTGGCGCCCTGTGCTCTTCACAGATGAAAGCAGGTTCACACTGAGCACACGTGACAGTCTGGAGACGCCGTGGAGAACGTTCTGCTGCCTGCAGCATGACCGGTTTAGTGGTGGGTCAGTCATGGTGTGGGGTGGCATTTCTTTGGGGGGCCGCACAGCCCTCCATGTGCTCGCCAGAGGTAGCCTGACTGCCATTAGGTACCGAGATGAGATCCTCAGACCCCTTGTGTGACCATATGCTGGTGTGGTTGGCCCTGGGTTCCTCCTAATGCAAGACAATGCTAGACCTCATGTGGCTGGAGTGTGTCAGCAGTTCCTGCAAGAGGAAGGCATTGATGCTATGGACTGGCCCGCCCGTTCCCCAGACCTGAATCCAATTGAGCACATCTGGGACATCATGTCTCGCTCCATCCACCAACGTCACGTTGCACCACAGACTGTCTAGGAGTTGGCGGATGCTTTAGTCCAGGTCTGGGAGGAGATCCCTCAGGAGACCATCCGCCACCTCATCAGGAGCATGCCCAGGCGTTGTAGGGAGGTCATACAGGCACGTGGAGGCCACACACACTACTGAGCCTCATTTTGACTTGTTTTAAGGACATTACATCAAAGTTGGATCAGCCTGTAGTGTGGTTTTCCACTTTCATTTTGAGTGTGACTCCAAATCCAGACCTCCATGGGTTGATAAATTGGATTTCCATTGATTATTTTTGTGTGATTTTGTTGTCAGCACATTCAACTATGTAAACATAAAAGTATTTAATAAGATTATTTCATTCATTCAGATCTAGGATGTGTTATTTTAGTGTTCCCTTTATTTTTTTGAGCAGTGTATATACATATAAAAAAAACATTGGCAAACTAGCGACCCCC
>NW_025549673.1:0-11209 GCF_905237065.1 Salmo salar | reverse complement strand
ATAGTTGTTATTATCTATCTGACATAGTTGTTGCTATCTATCCACATAGGTTGTTGTTATCTATCTGACAGAGTTGTTGTTATCTATCTGACATAGTTGTTATTATCTATCTGACATAGTTGTTGTTATCTATCTGACATAGTTGTTGTTATCTATCTGACATAGTTGTTGTTATCTATTATTATATAATATATCTGTCTGACATAGTTGTTAAGCATTCTATCTGACATAGTTGTTATTATCTATCTGACATAGTTGTTGTTATCTGTCTGATATAGTTGTTATTATCTATCTGACATAGTTGTTAATCTAGCTGACATAGTTGTTATCTGTCTGATATAGTTGTTGTTATCTATCTGACATAGTTGTTATTATCTATCTGATAGTTGTTGTTATCTATCTGACATAGTTGTTGTTATCTATCTGGATATAGTTGTTGTTATCTATCTGACATAGTTGTTATTATCTATCTGACATAGTTGTTGTTATCTGTCTGACATAGTTGTTATTATCTATCTGACATAGTTGTTATCTGTTTAGTATAGTATCTGTCTGACATAGTTGCTTGCTTACTTATCCGACATAGTTGTTACATTCATCTGACATAGTTGCTTTTGTTATCTATATGACATAGCCGTTGCTTATCTATCTGACATAGTTGTTGTTATCTATCTGACATAGTTGTTGTTATCTAGCTGACATAGTTGTTATTATCCATCTGACATAGTTGTTGTTATCTATCTGATATAGTTGTTGTTATCTATCTGACATAGTTGTTGTTATCTATCTGACATAGTTGTTGTTATCTAGCTGACATAGTTGTTATTATCCATCTGACATAGCTGTTGTTATCTGTCTGACATAGTTGTTGCATTCAAGCTGACATAGTTGTTATTATCCATCTGACATAGTTGTTGTTATCTATCTGACATAGTTGTTGCTTATCTATCTGACATAGTTGTTGTTATCTATCTGACATAGTTGCCATACTATCTGACATAGTTGTTATTATCCATCTGATATAGTTGTTGTTATCTATCTGACATAGTTGTTGCTATTCATCTGACATAGTTGTTAGCTATCTATCTGACATAGTTGTTGTTATCTATCTGACATAGTTGTTGTTATCTATCTGGCATAGTTGTTGTTATCTATCTGATAGATAGTTGTTATATACTATCTGACATAGTTGTTGTTATCTATCTGACATAGTTGTTGTTATCTATCTGACATAGTTGTTGTTATCTGTCTGACATAGTTGTTGTTATCTATCTGACATAGTTGTTGTTATCTATCTGACATATAGTTGTTATTATCTATCTGACAGAGTTGTTTAATCTAGCTGACATAGTTGTTATTATCCATCTGACATAGTTGCTTGCTATCCATCTGATATTAGTTATCTGTCTGACATAGTTGTTGTTATCTAGCTGACATAGTTGTTAAGCATTCATCTGCACATAGTTGTTGTTATTATCTGACATAGTTGTTAAGTTATCTATCTGACAGAGTTGTTGTTATCTATCTGACATAGTTGTTGTTATCTATCTGACATAGTTGTTGTTATCTATCTGACATAGTTGTTATCTATATCTTGACATAGTTGTTGTTATATCTATCTGATAGTTGTTGTTATCTATCTGACATAGTTGTTGTTATCTATCTGACATAGTTGTTGCTATCTATCTGACATAGTTGTTGTTATCTATCTGACAGAGTTGTTGTTATTATCTGAATATAGTTGTTGTTATCTATCTGACAGAGTTGTTGTTATCTATCTGACATAGTTGTTGTTATCTATCTGACATAGTTGTTGTTATCTATCTGACATAGTTGTTGTTATCTATCTGACATAGTTGTTGTTATCTATCTGACAGAGTTGTTGTTATCTGTCTGACATAGTTGTTGTTGCTATCTATCTGACATAGTTGTTGTTATCTATCTGACATAGTTGTTATTATCTATCTGACATAGTTGTTGTTATCTGTCTGACATAATGTTGCTATCTATCTGATAGTTGTTGTTATCTATCTGATATAGTTACGTTATCTATCTGACATAGTTGTTATTATCATCTGACATAGTTGTTGTTATCTATCTGACATAGTTGTTGTTATCTAGCTGACAGAGTTGTTGTTATCTATCTGACATAGTTGCTGCTTTTATCTGTCTGACATATAGTTGTTGTTATCTGTCTGACATAGTTGTTGTTATCTATCTGACATAGTTGTTGTTATCTATCTGACATAGTTGTTGTTATCTATCTGACATAGTTGTTGTTATCTATCTGACATAGTTGTTGTTATCTAGCTGACATAGTTGTTGTTATCTATCTGACATAGTTGTTGTTATCTAGCTGACATAGTTGTTAATCTATCTGACATAGTTGTTATCTATCTTATACCAGTTGTTATTTATCTGACAGTGTTGTTGTTATCTATCTGGACATAGTTGCTTGGCTATTCATCTGACATAGTTGTTGTTATCTGTCTGACACAGAGTTGTTGTTATCTATTCCATAGTTGTTATTATCTTGACATAGTTGTTGTTATCTATCTGACATAGTTGTTGTTATCTATCTGACATAGTTGTTGTTATCTGGTCTGACATAGTTGTTGCTTTATCTGACATAGTTGTTGTTATCTATCTGACATAGTTGTTGTTTATTCCATCTTAATATAGTTGTTATTATCTATCTGACATAGTTGTTATTATCTATCTGACATAGTTGTTACATTTTATATCTGACATAGTTGTTGTTATCTATCTGACATAGTTGTTGTTATCTGTCTGACAGTTGTTGTTATCTATCTGACATAGTTGTTGTTATCTATCTGACATAGTTGTTTTACATTCATCTGACATAGTTGTTGTTATCTTTCTGACATAGTTGTTATTATCTATCTAGATATAGTTGTTGTTATCTGACAGGTAGTTGTTAAGTATTCATCTGACATAGTTGTTGCTATCTATCTGACATAGTTGTTGTTATCTAGCTGACATAGTTGTTGCTGTTATCTATCTGACATAGTTGTTGTTATCTATCTGACATATTTTGTTATCTAGCTGACATAGTTGTTGTTATCTATCTGACATAGTTGTTATTATCTATCTATTATAAAGGTTATCTATCTTACATGAAGCTGTTGTTATCTATCTGACATAGTTGTTGTTATCTAGCTGACATAGTTGTTGTTATCTATCTGACATAGTTGTTGTTATCTATCTGACATATTTGTTATCTTTGTTGGACATAGTTGTTGTTATCTATCTGACATAGTTGTTATTATCTATCTGATATAGTTGTTATCTATCTGACATAGTTGTTGTTATCTATCTGACATATAGTTGTTATTATCTATCTGAGTAACATGTTATCTATCTTGACATAGTTGTTGTTATCTATCTGACACAGTTGTTGTTATCTATCTGACATAGTTAATATATACATTCATCTGACAGGAGTTGTTGTTATCTGTCTGATATAGTTGTTATAATTGATCTGACATAGTTGTTGTTATCTATCTGACATAGTTGTTATTAACTTCATCTGACATATTTGTTACAGCATTCATCTGACATAGTTATATCTTTCTGACATAGTTGTTATTATCTATCTGATGATAGTTGTTGTTATCGACATAGTTGTTGTTATCTATCTGACATAGTTGTTGCTATTCATCTGACATAGTTGTTGTTATCTAGCTGACATAGTTGTTGTTATCTATCCAAGAAAGTTGTTGTTATCTATCTGACATATTTGTTATCTAGCTGACATAGTTGTTGTTATCTATCTGACATAGTTGTTATTATCTATCTGACATAGTTGTTAATCTATCTGACATAGTTGTTGTTATCTATCTGACATAGTTATATTATCTATCTGACATAGTTGTTGTTATCTATCTGACATAGTTGTTGTTATCTATCTGACATAGCTGTTGTTATCTATCTGACATAGTTGTTGTTATCTATCTGACATAGTTGTTGTTATCTATCTGACATAGTTGTTGTTATCTGTCTGACATAGTTGTTGTTATCTATCTATAGTTGCTTTCGTTATCTATCTGACATAGTTGTTATTATCTATCTGACATAGTTGTTGTTGTTCGTCTGACATAGTTGTTGTTATCTATCTGACATAGTTGTTGTTATCTATCTGACATAGTTGTTGTTATCTATCTGACAAGTTGTTGTTATCTATCTGACATAGCTGTTTAATTTATCTGACAAAGTTGTTGTTATCTATCTGACATAGTTGTTGTTATCTATCTGACATAGTTGTTGTTATCTGGTCTGACATAGTTGTTGTTATCTATCTGACATAGTTGTATCTGACATAGTTGTTGTTATCTATCTGACATAGTTGTTGTTATCTATCTGACATAGTTGTTGTTATCTGTCCGACATAGTTGTTATTATCGACATAGTTGTTGTTTATCTATCTGACATAGTTGTTATTATCTATCTGACATAGTTGCTATTATCTATCTGACATAGTTGTTATTATCTATCTGACATAGTTGTTGTTATCTATCTGACATAGTTGTTGTTATTCATCTGACAGTTGTTGTCATCATCTGACATAGTTGTTGTTATATCTATCTGACATAGTTGTTGTTATCTATCTGACATAGTTGTTATATTCATCTGACATAGTTGTTGTTATCTTTCTGACATAGTTGTTATTATCTATCTGACATAGTTGTTGTTATCGACATAGTTGTTGTTATTCATATCTAGACATAGTTGTTGTTATCTATCTGACATAGTTGTTGGTTATCTAGTATTTGACATAGTTGTTGTTATCTATCTGACATATTGTTAGTTATCTATCTGACATATATTTTGTTATCTAGCTATTATAGTTGTTGTTATCTATCTGACATAGTTGTTATTATCTATCTGACATAGTTGTATCTATCTGACATAGTTGTTGTTATCTCTGACATAGTTGTTATTATTCATCTGACATAGTTGTTGTTATCTATCTGACATAGTTGTTGTTATCTGTCTGACATAGTTGTTTGCTATTTATCTGACATAGTTATTATCTGTCTTGGATATAAAGAACATATTCATCTGACATAGTTGTTAAATCATCTGACATAGTTGTTGTTATCTATCTGACAGAAGTTGTTGTTATCTGTCTGACATAGTTGTTGTTATCTATCTGACATAGTTGTTGTTATCTATCTGACATAGTTGTTGTTATCTATCTAATATAGTTGTTGTTAACTCATCTGACATATTTGTTATCTAGTCTGACATAGTTGTTGTTATTTATCTGACATAGTTGTTATTATCTATCTGACATAGTTGTTAATCTATCTGACATAGTTGTTGTTATCTATCTGACATAGTTGTTATTATCTATCTGACATAGTTGTTGTTATCTATCTGACATAGTTGTTGTTATCTGTCTGACATAGTTGTTGTTATTTATCTGACATAGTTGTTATTATCTGTCTGACATAGTTGTTATCATCCACATAGTTGTTATCATTCGACATAGTTGTTGTTATCTATCTGACATAGTTGTTGTTATCTGTCTGACATAGTTGTTATAATCTATCTGACATAGTTGTTGTTATCTATCTGACATAGTTGTTGTTATCTATCTGACATAGTTGTTGTTATCTATCTGACATAGTTGTTATCTATATCTGACATAGTTGTTGTTGTTATCTATCTGACATAGTTGTTGTTATCTATCTTGATAGTTATTAAGTTAGCACTATCTGACATAGTTTATTATTACTACCGACATAGTTAAGTTATTATCTATCTGACATAGTTGTTGTTATCTAGCTGACATAGTTGTTGTTATCTATCTGATAGTAGTTGTTATTATCTATCTGACATAGTTGTTGTTATCTAGCTGGATATAGTTGTTGTTATCTATATGACACAGCTGTTGTTATCTATCTGACATAGTCATATTAGTCTATAAATCTGACATAGTTGTTAATCTATCTGATACAGTTGTTGTTATCTATCTGACAGTTGTTATTATCTATCTGACATAGTTGTTGTTATCTAGCTGACATAGTTGTTGTTATCTATATGACATAGTTGTTGTTATCCATCTGACATAGTTGTTGTTATCTATCTGACATAGTTGTTAACATTCTATCTGACATAATTGTTGTTATCTATCTGACATAGTTGTTGTTATCTATCTGACATAGTTGTTATTATCTATCTGACATAGTTGTTGTTATCTATCTGACATAGTTGTTGCTATCTATCTGACATAGTTGTTGTTATCTATCTGACATAGTTGTTATTATCTATATCTGACATAGTTGTTGTTGTTATCTATCTGACATAGTTGTTATTATCTGTCTGACATAGTTGTTATCTATCTGATGAAGTTGTTATCTAAAAATATACAGCTGTTATGTTATCTATCTGATATAGTTGTTACATTCATCTGACATAGTTGTTGTTATCTATCTGACATAGTTGTTGTTATCTATCTGACATAGTTGTTATTATCTATCTGACATAGTTGCTGTTATCTATCTGACATAGTTGTTACTATCTGTCTGGATATAGTTGTTATCTATCTGACATAGTTGTTATCTAGCTGACATAGTTGTTGTTATCTATCTGACATAGTTGTTGTTATCTATCTGACATAGTTGTTGTTATCTGTCTGACATAGTTGTTAATCTGTCTGACATAGTTGTTGTTATCTCTTATCTGACATAGTTGTTGTTATCTATCTGACATAGTTGTTGTTATCTATCTGACATAGTTGTTGTTATCTATCTGACATAGTTGTTGCTATCTATCTGACATAATAGTTGTTATCTATCTGACATAGTTGTTGTTATCTATCTGACATAGTTGTTATCTATCTGACATAGTTGTTACATTCATCTGACATAGTTGTTGTTATCTATCTGACATAGCTGTTAATTTCGTCTGGATATAGTTGTTATTATCTATCTGACATAGTTGTTGTTATCTATCTGACATAGTTGTTGTTATCTATCTGATATAGTTGTTATCTGTCTGACATAGTTGTTATTATCTATCTGACATAGTTGTTGTTATCTATCCGACAGAGTTGAAGCATTCAATCTGACATAGTTGTTATTATCTATCTGACATAGTTGTTGTTATTCATCTGACATAGTTGTTGTTATCTATCTGACATAGTTGTTGTTATCTAGCCGACATATTTGTTGTTATCTGTCTGACATAGTTGTTGTTATATCTATCTGACATAGTTGTTATTATCTATCTGGATATAGTTGTTGTTATCTGTCTGACATAGTTGTTATTATCTATCTGACATAGTTGTTATCTAGCTGACATAGTTGTTATCTGTCTGACATAGTTGTTGTTATCTATCTGACATAGTTGTTATTATCTATCTGACATAGTTGTTGTTATCTATCTGACATAGTTGTTGTTATCTATCTGACATAGTTGTTGTTATCTATCTGACATAGTTGTTATTATCTATCTGACATAGTTGTTGTTATCTGTCTTGATATAGTTGTTATTATCTATCTGACATAGTTGTTGGTCCAGCTGACATAGTTGTTATTCCAATCTGACATAGTTGTTGTTATCTATCTGACATAGTTGTTAGACATTTACCCTGACATAGTTGTTGTTATCTATATGACACAGTTGTTGCTATCTATCTTGATATTGTTGTTATCTATCTGACATAGTTGTTGTTATCTAGCTTGATATAGTTGGTATTATCTATCTGGACATAGTTGTTGTTATCTATCTGACATGTTGTTGTTATCTATCTGACATAGTTGTTGTTATCTATCTGACATAGTTGTTGTTATCTAGCTGACATAGTTGTTATTATCCATCTGACATAGTTGTTGTTATCTGTCTGACATAGTTGTTGTTATCTAGCTGACATAGTTGTTATTATCCATCTGACATAGTTGTTGTTATCTATCTGATAATAGTTGTTGTTATCTATCTGACATAGTTGTTGTTATCTATCTGACATAGTTGTTGTTATCTATCTGACATAGTTGTTATTATCCATCCGATATAGCTGCTGCTTACTATCTGACATAGTTGTTGTTATCTATCTGACATAGTTGTTGTTATCTGTCTGACATAGTTGTTATTATCTATCTGACATAGTTGTTGTTATCTATCTGACATAGTTGTTGTTATCTATCTGACATAGTTGTTGTTATCTATCTGACATAGTTGTTGTTACCTATCTGACATAGTTGTTGTTATCTATCTGACATGAGTTGAGCAGTTATCTATCTGACATAGTTGTTGTTATCTGTCTGACATAGTTGTTATTATCCATCTGACATAGTTGTTGTTATCCATCTGGCATATTAGTTGTTATCTGTCTGACATAGTTGTTGTTATCTAGCTGACATAGTTGTTGTTATCTATCTGACAGTTGTTGTTATTTATCTGACATAGTTGTTGTTATCTATCTGACAGTTGTTGTTATCTATCTGACATAGTTGTTGTTATCTATCTGATATAGTTGTTGTTATCTATCTGACATAGTTGTTAATCTATCTGACATAGTTGTTGTTATCTATCTGACATAGTTGTTGTTATCTATCTGACATAGTTGTTGTTATCTATCTGACATAGTTGTTGTTATCTATCTGACATAGTTGTTGTTATCTATCTGACAGAGTTGTTGTTATTTATCTGACATAGTTGTTGTTATCTAATTATTAAAGAGTTGTTGTTATCTATCTGGACATAGTTGTTGTTATCTATCTGACATAGTTGTTGTTATCTATCTGACATAGTTGTTGTTATCTATCTGACATAGTTGTTGTTATCTATCTGACAGAGTTGTTGTTATCTGTCCATATTTGTTGTTATCTATCTGACATAGTTGTTGTTATCTATCTGACAAGAGTTGTACATTCATCTGACATAGTTGTTAAGTTACTCTTCTATTCATAGTTGTTGTTATCTATCTGACATAGTTGTTGTTATCTATCTGACATAGCTTATTATAATACCATCTGACATAGTTGTTGTTATCTATCTGACATAGTTGTTATTATCTATCTGACATAGTTGTTGTTATCTATCTGACATAGTTGTTGTTATCTAGCTGACAGAGTTGCTGTTATCTATCTGACATAGTTGTTGTTATCTGTCTGAATATAGTTGTTGTTATCTGTCTGACATAGTTGTTGTTATCTATCTGATAGTTGTTGTTATCTATCTGATATAGTTGTTGTTATCTATCTGACATAGTTGTTGTTATCTATCTGACATAGTTGTTGTTATCTAGCTGACATAGTTGTTGTTATCTATCTGACATAGTTTATTGTTATCTAGCTGACATAGTTGTTGTTATCTATCTGACATAGTTGTTGTTATCTATCTGATATAGTTGTTGTTATCTATCTGACAGAGTTGTTGTTATCTGTCTGACATAGTTGTTGTTATCTATCTGATATAGTTGTTGTTATCTATCTGACATAGTTGTTATTATCTATCTGACATAGTTGTTGTTATCTATCTGACATAGTTGTTGTTATCTTTCTGACATAGTTGTTAGCATGTATCTATCTGATATAGTTGTTGTTATCGACATAGTTGTTGTTATCTATCTGACATAGTTGTTGTTATCTATCTGACATAGTTGTTGTTATCTAGTCACATAGTTGTTGCTATCTATCTGACATAGTTATGTTATCTATCTGACATATTTGCTTTATCTAGCTTGATATAGTTCACACATTCATCTGACATAGTTGTTATATCTATCTGACAGAGTTGTTGTTATCTGTCTGACATAGTTGTTGTTATCTATCTGACATAGTTGCTGTTATCTATCTGGACATAGTTGTTATTATCTAATCTGACATAGTTGTTGTTATCTGTCTGACATAGTTGTTGTTATCTCATCTGACATAGTTGTTAAGTTATCTATCTGACATAGTTGTTGTTATCTATCTGACATAGTTGTTATTATCTATCTGACATAGTTGTTAATACCATCTGACATAGTTGTTGTTATCTATCTGACATAGTTGTTGTTATCTATCTGACATAGTTGTTGTTTATATCTGCTATCTGACATAGTTGCTGTGTTATCTATCTGACATAATAGTTGTTATCTATCTGACAGAGTTGTTGTTATCTGTCTGACATAGTTGTTGTTATCTCCATTTCATGGCAGTTGTTGGGTATTCATCTGACATAGTTGTTATTATCTTATCTGATATAGTTGTTGTTATCTGTCTGACATAGTTGTTGCTATTCATCTGACATAGTTGTTGTTATCTATCTGACATAGTTGTTGTTATCTATCTGACATAGTTGTTGGGTTATCTAAGTATCTTGACATAGTTGTTGTTATCTATCTGGATATAGTTGTTGTTGCCCATTCATGTTAGTTGTTGTTATCTATCTGATATAGTTGTTGTTATCTATCTGACATAGTTGTTGTTATCTATCTGACATAGTTGTTGTTATCTTCTGACATAGTTGTTATTATCTATCTGACATAGTTGTTGTTATCTGTTATAGTTATGTTATCTATCTGACATAGTTGTTGTTATCTATCTGACATAGCTTTGTTGTTATCTAGCTGACATAGTTGCTGTTAATATCTATCTGACATAGTTGTTATTCATTCGGACTATTTGTTATCTAGCTGACATAGTTGTTATTATCATCTTGATATAGTTGTTGTTATCTGTCTGACATAGTTGTTGTTATATTCCGTCTGACATAGTTGTTGTTATCTATCTGACATAGTTGTTGTTATCTATCCTGTAAGAAAGTTGTTGTTATCTATCTGACATAGTTGTTGTTATCTATCTGAGTTAGTTGTTGTTATCTAGCTGACATAGTTGTTGTTATTTCATCTGACATAGTTGTTGTTATCTAGCCGACATAGTTGTTGTTATCTATCTGATATAGTTGTTGTTATCTATCTGACATAGTTGTTAATTTATCTGACAGTGTTGTTGTTATCTATCTGACATAGTTGTTGTTATCTATCTGACATAGTTGTTTTATCTGTCTGACATAGTTGTTAAGTTATCTATCTGATATTAGTTATATTTATCTGAATATAGTTGTTGTTATCTATCTGACATAGTTGTTGTTATCTATCTGACATAGTTGTTGTTATCTGTCTTACGTTGTTATTTATCCTACATAATTAATGTTATCCATCTCGATAGTTAGTTGTTATTATCTATCTGATATAGTT
>NW_025549672.1:0-11261 GCF_905237065.1 Salmo salar | reverse complement strand
GAAAGCTGCTGACCAACAGCCCTGTGACTGACCACAGGAAAGCTGCTGACCAACAGCCCTGTGACTGACCACAGGAAAGCTGCTGACCAACAGCCCTGTGACCGACCACAGGAAAGCTGCTGACCAACAGCCCTGTGACCGACCACAGGAAAGCTGCTGACCAACAGCCCTGTGACCGACCACAGGAAAGCTGCTGACCAACAGCCCTGTGACCGACCACAGGAAAGCTGCTGACCAACAGCCCTGTGACCGACCACAGGAAAGCTGCTGACCAACAGCCCTGTGACCGACCAACAGCCAACACGGAAAGCTGCTGACCAACAGCCCTGTGACCGACCACAGGAAAGCTGCTGACCAACAGCCCTGTGACTGACCAACAGCCCTGTGACTGACCACGGGAAAGCTGCTGACCAACAGCCCTGTGACTGACCACGGGAAAGCTGCTGACCAACAGCCCTGTGACTGACCAACAGCCCTGTGACTGACCACGGGAAAGCTGCTGACCAACAGCCCTGTGACTGACCACGGGAAAGCTGCTGACCAACAGCCCTGTGACTGACCAACAGCCCTGTGACTGACCACGGGAAAGCTGCTGACCAACAGCCCTGTGACTGACCAACAGCCCTGTGACTGACCAACAGCCCTGTGACTGACCAACAGCATGAAGACAATCATCTAAGAAAATACAAATGTGGTAGAAAAGGGGGGAGCCTAGTGCTCAACACAAAGCCCATTTTTACAATGTACAGTCAGGGCAAAAAGTATTATATTCATTGTTAATAATGCAGTCATTTTAATCTTAATTATAACTTTAACACAAAAAAAAGATATACTGTATTCAAATATACCCCCAAAAAGGCAGAGGGGGTTAGTGGCTCAGTTGTCAAGTTGCTCTGTGGTGGAGGACTCTATCTCCAGTTCAGGGGTAGTAGGGGGCTGCGTCTCTTCCCCCCTCCCAGGCGGAGCCATCTCATCCTGGGTAGACTCCTGGCTGGGCTGGGGGTCTGGAGGTCCCGTCCCCTCTTCCTCCTCGGGAGTTGACTGTAGGTCTCCCAGTTTGGTGGTGAGGTCGTCCCTCTCCTTCTGCAAAGCCCGGCACAGCTTCTCCAAGCACTCCAGCTTCCCATGCAGGCCCTTGTAATGTTTGTCCCGCAGTGTCTTCTGGAGAGGACAAACAGCAAACGACATTCAACATCAGATATTCTACAATTAAGTGACATCATTCATTGAGATACTTTGTGAAATTTTACAGTACAAAATATTCTTACATTTCTGCTACTATTAGTAAATGATAACGTAAGATGGCCCTTTGGAAGAGTTTCTCATCTCACCTCCTCAGCCATCTGTAGCAGAGCCTGGTTGTTGGTCTCCCACTTCGTTCTCCACAGAGTCGTCTCCTTCTCCAGCTTCTTGATCTTCTTGGTCATCTGGAGAACAGAAGATCAGAGCTAGAGAGAGGTCTACAGACCTAAACCCTTCCAGCTAGAGAGAGAGAGAGGTCTACAGACCTAAACCCTTCCAGCTAGAGAGAGAGAGAGGTCTACAGACCTAAACCCTTCCAGCTAGAGAGAGAGAGAGGTCTACAGACCTAAACCCTTCCAGCTAGAGAGAGAGAGAGAGGTCTACAGACCTAAACCCTTCCAGCTAGAGAGAGAGAAGGTCTACAGACCTAAACCCTTCCAGCTAGAGAGAGAGTCTACAGACCTAAACCCTTCCAGCTAAGAGAGAGAGAGAGAGGTCTACAGACCTAAACCCTTCCAGCTAGAGAGAGAGAGAGAGAGGTCTACAGACCTAAACCCTTCCAGCTAGAGAGAGAGAGAGAGGTCTACAGACCTAAACCCTTCCAGCTAGAGAGAGAGAGAGAGAGAGGTCTACAGACCTAAACCCTTCCAGCTAGAGAGAGAGAGAGAGAGAGGTCTACAGACCTAAACCCTTCCAGCTAGAGAGAGAGAGAGAGAGAGAGGTCTACAGACCTAAACCCTTCCAGCTAGAGAGAGAGAGAGAGAGAGAGAGGTCTACAGACCTAAACCCTTCCAGCTAGAGAGAGAGAGAGAGGTCTACAGACCTAAACCCTTCCAGCTAGAGAGAGAGAGAGAGAGAGGTCTACAGACCTAAACCCTTCCAGCTAGAGAGAGAGAGAGAGAGAGGTCTACAGACCTAAACCCTTCCAGCTAGAGAGAGAGAGAGAGAGAGGTCTACAGACCTAAACCCTTCCAGCTAGAGAGAGAGAGAGAGAGGTCTACAGACCTAAACCCTTCCAGCTAGAGAGAGAGAGAGAGAGGTCTACAGACCTAAACCCTTCCAGCTAGAGAGAGAGAGAGAGGTCTACAGACCTAAACCCTTCCAGCTAGAGAGAGAGAGAGAGAGGTCTACAGACCTAAACCCTTCCAGCTAGAGAGAGAGAGGTCTACAGACCTAAACCCTTCCAGCTAGAGAGAGAGAGAGAGGTCTACAGACCTAAACCCTTCCAGCTAGAGAGAGAGAGAGAGAGGTCTACAGACCTAAACCCTTCCAGCTAGAGAGAGAGAGAGAGAGGTCTACAGACCTAAACCCTTCCAGCTAGAGAGAGGTCTACAGACCTAAACCCTTCCAGCTAGAGAGAGGTCTACAGACCTAAACCCTTCCAGCTAGAGAGAGGTCTACAGACCTAAACCCTTCCAGCTAGAGAGAGGTCTACAGACCTAAACCCTTCCAGCTAGAGAGAGGTCTACAGACCTAAACCCTTCCAGCTAGAGAGAGGTCTACAGACCTAAACCCTTCCAGCTAGAGAGAGGTCTACAGACCTAAACCCTTCCAGCTAGAGAGAGGTCTACAGACCTAAACCCTTCCAGCTAGAGAGAGGTCTACAGACCTAAACCCTTCCAGCTAGAGAGAGGTCTACAGACCTAAACCCTTCCAGCTAGAGAGAGGTCTACAGACCTAAACCCTTCCAGCTAGAGAGAGGTCTACAGACCTAAACCCTTCCAGCTAGAGAGAGGTCTACAGACCTAAACCCTTCCAGCTAGAGAGAGGTCTACAGACCTAAACCCTTCCAGCTAGAGAGAGGTCTACAGACCTAAACCCTTCCAGCTAGAGAGAGAGAGAGAGAGAGGTCTACAGACCTAAACCCTTCCAGCTAGAGAGAGAGAGAGAGGTCTACAGACCTAAACCCTTCCAGCTAGAGAGAGAGAGAGAGGTCTACAGACCTAAACCCTTCCAGCTAGAGAGAGAGAGAGAGAGGTCTACAGACCTAAACCCTTCCAGCTAGAGAGAGAGAGAGAGAGGTCTACAGACCTAAACCCTTCCAGCTAGAGAGAGAGAGAGAGAGGTCTACAGACCTAAACCCCTCCCGCTAGAGAGAGAGAGAGAGAGTCTACAGACCTAAACCCTTCCAGCTAGAGAGAGAGAGAGAGAGAGGTCTACAGACCTAAACCCTTCCAGCTAGAGAGAGAGAGAGAGGTCTACAGACCTAAACCCTTCCAGCTAGAGAGAGAGAGAGAGAGGTCTACAGACCTAAACCCTTCCAGCTAGAGAGAGAGAGAGAGAGGTCTACAGACCTAAACCCTTCCAGCTAGAGAGAGAGAGAGAGGGTCTACAGACCTAAACCCTTCCAGCTAGAGAGAGAGAGAGAGAGGTCTACAGACCTAAACCCTTCCAGCTAGAGAGAGAGAGAGAGAGGTCTACAGACCTAAACCCTTCCAGCTAGAGAGAGAGAGAGAGAGGTCTACAGACCTAAACCCTTCCAGCTAGAGAGAGAGAGAGAGAGGTCTACAGACCTAAACCCTTCCAGCTAGAGAGAGAGAGAGAGAGAGGTCTACAGACCTAAACCCTTCCAGCTAGAGAGAGAGAGAGAGAGGTCTACAGACCTAAACCCTTCCAGCTAGAGAGAGAGAGAGAGAGGTCTACAGACCTAAACCCTTCCAGCTAGAGAGAGAGAGAGAGAGGTCTACAGACCTAAACCCTTCCAGCTAGAGAGAGAGAGAGAGAGGTCTACAGACCTAAACCCTTCCAGCTAGAGAGAGAGAGAGAGAGAGGTCTACAGACCTAAACCCTTCCAGCTAGAGAGAGAGAGAGAGAGAGAGGTCTACAGACCTAAACCCTTCCAGCTAGAGAGAGAGAGAGAGAGAGGTCTACAGACCTAAACCCTTCCAGCTAGAGAGAGAGAGAGAGAGGTCTACAGACCTAAACCCTTCCAGCTAGAGAGAGAGAGAGAGAGAGTCTACAGACCTAAACCCTTCCAGCTAGAGAGAGAGAGAGAGAGGTCTACAGACCTAAACCCTTCCAGCTAGAGAGAGAGAGAGAGAGGTCTACAGACCTAAACCCTTCCAGCTAGAGAGAGAGAGAGAGAGGTCTACAGACCTAAACCCTTCCAGCTAGAGAGAGAGAGAGAGAGGTCTACAGACCTAAACCCTTCCAGCTAGAGAGAGAGAGAGAGAGGGTCTACAGACCTAAACCCTTCCAGCTAGAGAGAGAGAGAGAGAGAGTCTACAGACCTAAACCCTTCCAGCTAGAGAGAGAGAGAGAGAGGTCTACAGACCTAAACCCTTCCAGCTAGAGAGAGAGAGAGAGAGGTCTACAGACCTAAACCCTTCCAGCTAGAGAGAGAGAGAGAGAGAGTCTACAGACCTAAACCCTTCCAGCTAGAGAGAGAGAGAGAGAGGTCTACAGACCTAAACCCTTCCAGCTAGAGAGAGAGAGAGAGAGGTCTACAGACCTAAACCCTTCCAGCTAGAGAGAGAGAGAGAGAGGGTCTACAGACCTAAACCCTTCCAGCTAGAGAGAGAGAGAGAGAGGTCTACAGACCTAAACCCTTCCAGCTAGAGAGAGAGAGAGAGGTCTACAGACCTAAACCCTTCCAGCTAGAGAGAGAGAGAGAGAGGTCTACAGACCTAAACCCTTCCAGCTAGAGAGAGAGAGAGAGGTCTACAGACCTAAACCCTTCCAGCTAGAGAGAGAGAGAGAGAGGTCTACAGACCTAAACCCTTCCAGCTAGAGAGAGAGAGAGAGGTCTACAGACCTAAACCCTTCCAGCTAGAGAGAGAGAGAGGTCTACAGACCTAAACCCTTCCAGCTAGAGAGAGAGAGAGGTCTACAGACCTAAACCCTTCCAGCTAGAGAGAGAGAGAGGTCTACAGACCTAAACCCTTCCAGCTAGAGAGAGAGAGAGAGGTCTACAGACCTAAACCCTTCCAGCTAGAGAGAGAGAGGTCTACAGACCTAAACCCTTCCAGCTAGAGAGAGAGAGAGGTCTACAGACCTAAACCCTTCCAGCTAGAGAGAGAGAGAGGTCTACAGACCTAAACCCTTCCAGCTAGAGAGAGAGAGAGGTCTACAGACCTAAACCCTTCCAGCTAGAGAGAGAGAGAGGTCTACAGACCTAAACCCTTCCAGCTAGAGAGAGAGAGAGAGAGGTCTACAGACCTAAACCCTTCCAGCTAGAGAGAGAGAGAGAGAGGTCTACAGACCTAAACCCTTCCAGCTAGAGAGAGAGAGAGAGAGGTCTACAGACCTAAACCCTTCCAGCTAGAGAGAGAGAGAGAGAGAGAGGTCTACAGACCTAAACCCTTCCAGCTAGAGAGAGAGAGAGAGAGGTCTACAGACCTAAACCCTTCCAGCTAGAGAGAGAGAGAGAGAGGTCTACAGACCTAAACCCTTCCAGCTAGAGAGAGAGAGAGAGGTCTACAGACCTAAACCCTTCCAGCTAGAGAGAGAGAGAGAGAGGTCTACAGACCTAAACCCTTCCAGCTAGAGAGAGAGAGAGAGAGGTCTACAGACCTAAACCCTTCCAGCTAGAGAGAGAGAGAGAGAGGTCTACAGACCTAAACCCTTCCAGCTAGAGAGAGAGAGAGAGGTCTACAGACCTAAACCCTTCCAGCTAGAGAGAGAGAGAGAGGTCTACAGACCTAAACCCTTCCAGCTAGAGAGAGAGAGAGGTCTACAGACCTAAACCCTTCCAGCTAGAGAGAGAGAGAGGTCTACAGACCTAAACCCTTCCAGCTAGAGAGAGAGAGAGGTCTACAGACCTAAACCCTTCCAGCTAGAGAGAGAGAGAGGTCTACAGACCTAAACCCTTCCAGCTAGAGAGAGAGAGAGGTCTACAGACCTAAACCCTTCCAGCTAGAGAGAGAGAGAGGTCTACAGACCTAAACCCTTCCAGCTATATACCAAAGAAACACAAGGGTGTTTCATGTTAAATGTTCAGTTCCAAACCTTCTCCATCTCCTGTCTGAAGGTAGTGAACACCTCGTTGCTTTTCGCCAGAGTGGTCTGAAACTCCTCAAACTTGTCCATGTACAAAGAGAGCTAAAAATCACAAACACATTAACATACAGTCACCCTCCATATATAAACACACATTAATATACAGTCACCCTCCATAAATAAACACACATTAACATACAGTCACCCTCCATATATAAACACACATTAACATACAGTCACCCTCCATATATAAACACACATCAACATACAGTCACCCTCCATATATAAACACACATTAACATACAGTCACCCTCCATAAATAAACACACATTAACATACAGTCACCCTCCATATATACACACACATTAATATACAGTCACCCTCCATATATAAACACACATTAACATACAGTCACCCTCCATATATACACACACATTAATATACAGTCACCCTCCATATATAAACACACATTAACATACAGTCACCCTCCATATATAAACACACATTAATATACAGTCACCCTCCATATATAAACACACATTAACATAGTCACCCTCCATATATACACACACACACACATTAATATACAGTCACCCTCCATATATACACACACATTAATATACAGTCACCCTCCATATATAAACACACATTAATATACAGTCACCCTCCATATATAAACACACATTAACATAGTCACCCTCCATATATACACACACACACATTAATATACAGTCACCCTCCATATATACACACACATTAATATACAGTCACCCTCCATATATACACACACATTAATATACAGTCACCCTCCATATATACACACACATTAATATACAGTCACCCTCCATATATACACACACACACATTAATATACAGTCACCCTCCATATATAAACACACATTAACATAGTCACCCTCCATATATAAACACACATTAACATACAGTCACCCTCCATATATAAACACACATTAACATACAGTCACCCTCCATATATAAACACACATTAACATAGTCACCCTCCATATATAAACACACATTAACATACAGTCACCCTCCATATATACACACACACACATTAATATACAGTCACCCTCCATATATACACACACACACATTAATATACAGTCACCCTCCATATATACACACACATTAATATACAGTCACCCTCCATATATACACACACATTAATATACAGTCACCCTCCATATATAAACACACATTAATATACAGTCACCCTCCATATATAAACACACATTAACATAGTCACCCTCCATATATACACACACACACATTAATATACAGTCACCCTCCATATATACACACACATTAATATACAGTCACCCTCCATATATACACACACATTAATATACAGTCACCCTCCATATATACACACACACACATTAATATACAGTCACCCTCCATATATAAACACACATTAACATAGTCACCCTTCATATATAAACACACATTAACATACAGTCACCCTCCATATATAAACACACATTAATATACAGTCACCCTCCATATATAAACACACATTAACATAGTCACCCTCCATATATAAACACACATTAACATACAGTCACCCTCCATATATACACACACACACATTAATATACAGTCACCCTCCATATATACACACACACACATTAATATACAGTCACCCTCCATATATACACACACATTAATATACAGTCACCCTCCATATATACACACACATTAACATACAGTCACCCTCCATATATACACATTAACCCTCCATATATACACACACACACACACACACACACAATAACATAGTCACCCTCCACATATATATATACACATTAACATACATAGTCACCCTCTACATAAACACACATTCACCCTCCATATGTTTGTGTGTTTATATACACTCATCCTTCACATATACACACATTAATAACATAGTCACCCTCCACACACATTCACATACAGTCACCATCCATATACAGTTGAAGTCGGAAGTTTACATACACTTAGGTTGGAGATATTAAAACTCGTTTTTCAACCACTCCCCAAATTTCTTGTTAACAAACTATAGTTTTGGCAAGTCGGTTAGGACATCTACTTTGTGCATGACACAAGTCATTTTCCCAACAATTGTTGACAGACAGATTATTTCACTTATAATTCACTGTATCACAATTCCAGTGGGTCAGAAGTTTACATACACTATGTTGACTGTGCCTTTGAACAGCTTGGAAAATTCCAGAAAATTATGTCATGGCTTTTGAAGCTTCTGATAGGCTAATTGACATCATTTGAGTCAATTGGAGGTGTACCTGTGGATGTATTTCAAGGCCTACCTTCAAACTCAGTGCCTCTTTGCTTGACATCATGGGAAAATCAAAAGAAATCAGCCAAGACATCACCATTTTTTTTTTGTAGGCCTCCAAAAGCCTGGTTCATCCTTGGGAGCAATTTCCAAACGCCTGAAGGTACCACGTTCAGCTGTACAAAAAATAGTACGCAAGTATAAACACCATGGGACGACGCAGCCATCATACCGCTCTAGGAAGGAGACACGTTCTGTCTCCTAGAGATGAACGCACTTTATTGCGAAAAGTGCAAATCAATCCCAGAACAACAGCAAAGGACCTTGTGAAGATGCTGGAGGAAACAGGTACAAAAGTATCTATATTCACAGTAAAACGAGACCTATATCAATATAACCTGAAAGGCCGCTCAGCAAGGAAGAAGCCACTGCTCCAAAACCGCCATAAAAAAAAGCCAGACTACGGTTTACAACTGCACATGGGGACAAAGATCATACTTTTTGGAGAAATGTCCTCTGGTCTGATGAAACAAAAATAGAACCGTTTGGAGGAAAAGGGGGAGGCTTGCAAGCCGAAGAACACCATCCCAACCGTGAAGCACGGGGGGTGGCAGCATCATGTTGTGGGGGGTGCTTTGCTGCAGGAGGGACTGGTGCAATTCACAAAATGGATGGCATCATGGAGGGAAAACTGTGTGTATATATATTGACGGAACATCTCAAGACATCAGTCAGGAAGTTAAAGCTTGGTCGCAAATGGGTTTACCAAATAGACAATGACCCCAAGCAAACTTCCAAAGTTGTGGCAAAATGGCTTAAGGACAACAAAGTCAAGGTATTAGAGTGGCCATCACAAAGCCCTGACCTCAATCCCATAGACAATTTGTGGGCAGAACTGAAAAAAAGCGTGTGCGAGCAAGGAGGCCTACAAACCTGACTCAGTTACACCAGTTCTGTCAGGAGGAATGGGCCAAAATTCACCCAACTTATTGTGGGAAGGCTACCCGAAACGTTTGACCCAAGTTAAACAATTTAAAGGCAATGCTACCAAATACTAATTGAGTGTATGTAAACTTCTGACCCACTGACAATGTGATGAAAGAAATAAAAGCTGAAATAAATCCTTCTCTCTACTATTATTCTGACATTTCACATTCTTAAAATAAAGTGGTGATCCTAACTGACCTAAGACAGGGAATTCTTACTAGGATTAATTGTCAGGAATTGTGAAAAACTGAGTTTAAATGTATTTGGCTAAGGTGTATGTAAATGTCCAAATTCAACTGTATATATACATTCACCATACAGTCACCCTCCATATAAACACATTCACACAGTCACCCTCCATATAAACACATTCACCCTCCATATAAAAACATTCACATACAGTCACCCTCCATATAAACACATTCACCCTCCATATAAACACATTCACCCTCCATATAAAAACATTCACATACAGTCACCCTCCATATAAACACATTCACCCTCCATATAAACACATTCACATACAGTCACCCTCCATATAAACACATTCACATACAGTCACCCTCCATATAAACTGACTGCCAGAACAGGGAAGGAAAAGGCAGCTAGTTACCTGCTGTTTGAGCTGAGTCTCCTGTTCCTTCAACAGCTCACACTCATGTCTCCACTCTGTGGCGTCTTTCAGGAGCTGAACAGGAGACGGAAATGGTCACAACTTCTGACAAACAGACAACCAATACAATCAATGAGTCAATGCAAACAGACAACGGTCACTCACTTCCAGTTATTACAGAGAGAAACAAATAGTGTCCTGGGTTGTGTTCATTAGGCACCTGGACCTCATTTTAAGTTGCAATGGAAAACTGTTTTCAGTTGTGTGCCCTATGGAACACAGCCCTCCAGTTATTTGTAGCTAGCTAGAGCATCAGAATAATAACCCATGGTCTTGGGACTCACAAAGTCTCTCTCCCTCTGCTGCTTCCCCTCCAACTCTCTCATCAGCTCAGCTGTCCTCTGGAGCTTGGCATCCACCAACTGCTGCTGCTTCTCCTTGTGCTTGAACACCTTGTCAATGTGCTGGGAACAGAGACAGGACAGAGCAGAACACCTTGTCAATGTGCTGGGAACAGAGACAGGGCAGAGCAGAACACCTTGTCAATGTGCTGGGAACAGAGACAGGACAGAGCACCTTGTCAATGTGCTAGGAACAGAGACAGGACAGAGCAGAACACCTTGTCAATGTGCTGGGAACAGAGACAGAGCAGAACACCTTGTCAATGTGCTGGGAACAGAGACAGGACAGAGCAGAACACCTTGTCAATGTGCTGGGAACAGAGACAGAGCAGAGCAGAACACCTTGTCAATGTGCTGGGAACAGAGACAGAGCAGAGCTGAACACCTTGTCAATGTGCTGGGAACAGAGACAGAGCAGAACACCTTGTCAATGTGCTGGGAACAGAGACAGGGCAGAGCACCTTGTCAATGTGCTGGGAACAGAGACAGGACAGAACACCTTGTCAATGTGCTGGGAACAGAGACAGGACAGACACACCTTGTCAATGTGCTGGGAACAGAGACAGGACAGAGCAGAACACCTTGTCAATGTGCTGGGAACAGAGACAGGACAGAGCAGAACACCTTGTCAATGTGCTGGGAACAGAGACAGGACAGAGCAGAACACCTTGTCAATGTGCTGGGAACAGAGACAGGACAGAGCAGAGCACCTTGTCAATGTGCTGGGAACAGAGACAGAGCAGAACACCTTGTCAATGTGCTGGGAACAGAGACAGAACAGAGC